>NW_025251605.1:0-2095 GCF_018294505.1 Triticum aestivum | reverse complement strand
TATGTCCTACACCACATACTGGAGTACAGACGGGATCACCAGAACCTTCGCATGTCACCTAGATCCGGCGATGCCCATATTCTGCAATGGGCAAAGGACATAGGAGATATCGAGGATCATCGACTTCGAGCTGAGTTCTATAAAATCCAGCGCGAACTTGCCCAAATCATCATGAAGGAGGTCGTTGGAAAAACAGGGATGTTCTACGGAGAAGGACAAATGTCGCGGGAAGACGTCCGAACATGGATAGCCTCTCAGCGTCTCGACCTGAAGCCTTTCACTAGGCTCGGGGACTATCTCCCTGACTTGGATGGATGGAACGACATGTTGGAGTGATTGTCGATATATGACAATGTGTCCATTTAGTCCATACTTTCTGTATGACAAAACTTTGAGTTATGCACGGTGAAACTTTATTTGTGATGTAATTAAACCGTCCTCCTCCTCGACTAGCGAAAATCACTCTAGTTAGGGCATTTTGGGGTACGATGAACTTTGTTATTTATGCTTATGATATGTTGTTTTTATTTTTGCCAAGTCTGTCTCTTTCTGTTGCTCAACTATATATGTTGCATATCATCGACTCATGTGATGATGCAGGTGCATAGATCATAGATGGCGAAAAAGTGCTATGCCAGGAGTATATATACGACAAGTGGCCGGAGTGTCAGGCCCTTCCGGTTTTCGAGCGACAGGCAGTAGTTAGTTTAGAGGTTCACGCTAATGCGAAAGAGGGATACGAACTCATGTTCTCAAAGTGATAGCTCTTCTCGCGTATATCATTGTTTAGATGGATGACGATGTATTTGCATATCATTCGAGACTTGTATCGCTATTTTCGAGATGATGAAGAGAGACCACTTTGTGTTGGATGATGATTATGATGATGACATGATTTGATGAGACTAATTGTATGTATATGCTATGATTACATTTGTATGTGTATGATATGCTAAAGATTATTGTATAAAGCCTATTCAAATACAAAACAAATACAAAATAAATATGCAGGAAAAAAACTAATAAATAAACTAGTAGTAACGAGGGGGGAAATTTAGCAGTAGCGCCGCATTGTCAGTAGCGCGTCCCAGCAAACAGCGCTACAGATAATATCAGTAGCGCCCTTTCCCAAAGAGCGCTACAGCTATTCATGTAACTGCTATACGTTAGCTGTAGCACCTTATTAGTAGCGCCGGTGCCCGCGCTACTGAGAGGCCCAAAACCCTCACTGCTGATAGGCTTTTCCCTAGTAGTGCTCCTTCTTTTTCTCGTGTCGTTCCTTCGTTCTTGTTGTTTTTTGGTTCTGCAGGCTTGCTGCTAGGCAACTTGCAGACGTATATAAACTGATGGAATTTTGAGAAAAGAACCGAGGTGGGACTATTGGATAGCGAACCTAGATTTGTATCAAAAGCATACATACTCCGTTGGCTGTCATCTTCTTGACAGGAACGGAGATTGTGGGTTCGAATACAGTACGATACATATTTTTAACTGATTGCTTTTTCCCATCAACAACAAAAAACTTTTATTTTCAAGCTCCCATCCCGGTGGCCTCGGATTGAATCCTAGCACCCTCCGCATTTCTCTTTTTTTTTCTATTTATGTTTAATTTAGACAGCATGTCCGGTTGGAAAACAAAAGAGGAAAACGTAAAAAAAAGCACTCCCTTGCCCAATAAGCATGGTCTAAACTATGTGGAGAGAGTCGAGGAAGTCCGGCAAGGGAAGGCGGTGTCGATGTCCAGGGCGACACCACGCTAGAAACCCGAGCAGGTAGAGTTAGCCACCGGGCTGCATACTGAGAAGGCACTGGTATTCGCCAGAGGAGAAAAGGAAGTATTTACGCCAATACAGAGCAGCGTGGGGATGTCCAGCGACTGTCTGGAACTACGACTGATGATAGCATTTACATCAAATCTGAGCAAATAGAGTTAGCCGCTGGGCTGCACACCGAGAATGCATGAGTATTTGCAAAGGAGAAAAGGAAGTATTTACACTGATACAGAGTGGCATGGGGGACGTTGGGAACTGAAGCCGATGACAGCGTTTACTCGTGGGAGAGAGAGGCATTGGTTAAAAAACATGGGGTGGGGGGG
>NW_025251604.1:0-2096 GCF_018294505.1 Triticum aestivum | reverse complement strand
TTTGGTTAGAAAAACCCCCTACAAAGATACCACATGAAGATTTTAACTTTTAGTGAAATCCTCGACTTCCAGATTTTTTTGTTATTAGTCACCGGTACCTCAAAATGTGCGAGCGCACAGTACATAGAGTCTACTGTGAAAGACCCTGATGTCGTAAGGTTCCAGCGAAACACATCCAGGCCTTGTGTGAGATTGATCGAACACAGGCAGGATAAAAGATTATGCCATGACGTAAGTTGGGCCAATCAAATCCCACCTAAAAGAAATATTGGGTGGGGATAGCACCTGCGCCATAGTATTATTGCCTATTCATATATCTTCCCAGAAAGGAATCTCTGACTCGTCCCTTATTGCTAAATACCCAAATTGAAAGAGATGTTTCTTTGCCAAATTAGGCCAACCCAAAAGTGCGAGTCGCCAGGTTTCCAATATGTCTGAGAAACAGCCTTTTGGCCTAGATACTTGCTGTGCAGCATGGTTTGCCAAACACCGGCCTTGGTAAGAACACTAGGCCTGCAGGTCATGAATTTCGAGGCCACATTGGTCTTTCGGCCTTACAAACCACACTCCATTTGGCCAGTCTGTATTTTTTCTTTTCGCCGTCTCCTTGTCAAGAGACTCTGGAACTAAAATAGTCCAGTCTTTTCAGGAGCCCTGCTTTACCCAATTTCCTGACTAACACCACGAAACTTTAATGCACAGTATATGCTCCGTTCGTCGTCATTGTCATCCGACCGTGGTTTGTCCTCCTCTTCTTCTCAAGGGGTAGGTGTGTGGTGGCGTCTCTTGAATTTCTACTCACATAGGCCTGGGTGGTCAACATCTATGTGGCTAAGAGGTCATCTTAGTCGCAGGTGTCATATCTTGTAATTTGCAATGGTTCGATCGTGGTTGTCCTTGTTCTATATCCCACTTAATGATTAATAAAAAAGATTTTGTGCGTCATAATATTGCAGAGGTCGATGGTTCCAGCCTCCTTTAAAAAAAGGGGGTGATCAATGCGTGTTAATTATGAGATGCCGCTTCGAGGTGAGTTGTGTGCATATATCACGGTGCGACTCAACGGGTGAGATAGAGTGTGCAGCTACATGCAACCTCAGATACAACATTCCCAGTAGCTAATATCTATCTGCACATTGTTATAACCAGTGGGATACTTTAACATCCCTAGTAGCATGTAGTTAGGACCAACAATGATCCTCTAACTAGTGGTTGGGACCCGCCATTGCGGGCCGCTTGAGAGGAAGATATGCACATCTTACAAACGTGTCAAAAAAATTAAAAAAATTCTCACATCACGTGGACATCACAACCATTTTAAAAGGACAAAGAAAAAGCCTGGAAAAGTTTTTCTCGAAAGTCTCCCTACCATTTAAAAAACTCTAAAAACTTTCTCGCCGTGACCAACCAGCACGCGCCACATGGTGTAGCTGGTTGGCCATCATTCTAGTGCCTCTTAATGAGTTTAATGATCCGGCAACAGTGCGATAATTATATATAGGTGCCAGCTTGGACATTGGCGTGGATAGTCAACCCTCATCCATGTCACCACTGATCAATTGCGCTAGTCCGATAGCCAGAACAGATGGGGGTTATCGTGCAGCATGGACGAGGTATTGTGCTCGTACAGCATTGGAAGACGAACATTAATTGCAGCCCAACAGATTGTAAACCCATCGGACCCATCACATCCGTTGTTCTTTGGGTCCTACGAATTGCATAACTAGAACAGCGATTAACAAGGATTTGTCAACCAAAAGTAATGATAAATCTATGCATCATACAGTATGTAGCAAACGGAAGAGGTGGTAATTTGTTTATTACGTCGGTGCCACAAACAATAGATGTATCATGTATTATAAATGGAAGGTTTACAACATCCATACAAGCATATCTAGTTAGGTCCACATAAATCTTGAATGCATGACTAGTGGCACATGATTTATTCCTTTATTCGAGCCATAATGCCATAATAGGACATATGGTTTATCCAATGACCGGAATCCGGGAGACGATGAAGGCACCAACGTCAGTTTGGTTGCACCATAGGAAGACACGGTCATACTGGAATGTTGGCGGCTCCGGGTCACCCTCCC
>NW_025251603.1:0-2096 GCF_018294505.1 Triticum aestivum | reverse complement strand
ATTTCACGGTCATTTACCTCTGTAAACAATTAGGTAAATGACCGAAAAACAACAAAAGATGTCAGAACTTGTTGGAAATTGATGATGTCGCTTTGAATGCTGCATACTGAACACGAAAGAAGTCTGGAGTTCAAATAAGTTTTAAAAACATTGAAGTGCCCGTGTAACAGATGAGTTCTCGTCCGAAACCCTGATACTCCGAAAGAGTTTGTCCAGTTTGCACACGAAGTGCGTCCAGTTTTTTTGTGACCCTCTCTACCCTTTCGCACATGCTATGCGGGTGAAATGATTATACCATGCCAAGTTTCAACATTTTCAGAGTTCATTTTGTAATGATTTTCAATTTCACGGTCATTTAGCTCTCTAAACAATTAGGTAAATGACCGAAAAACAACAAATGATGTCAGAACATGTTAGAAATTGATGACGTCGCTTTGAATGCTACATAGTGAACACAAAAGAAGTCCAGAGTTCAAATAAGTTTAAAAAATATTGAAGTGCTCGTGTAACAGATGAGTTCTCGTCCGAAACCCTTTTACTCTGAAAGAGTTTGTCCAATTTAGACACAAAGTGCGTCTAGTTTTTGCCATGACCCTCTCTACTCTTTCGCACATGCTATGAGGGTGAAATGATGATGCCATGCCAAGTTTCAACATTTTCAGAGTTCATTTTGTAGTGATTTTCAATTTCACGTTCATTTAGCTCTCTAAACAATTAGGTAAATGACCGAAAAACAACAAATGATGTCAGAACATGTTGGAAATTGATGACGTCGCTTTGAATGCTTCATACTGAACACAAAAGAAGTCCGGAGTTCAAATAAGTTTAAAACATATTGAAGTGCCCGTGTAACAGATGAGTTCTCGTCTGAAACCCTGATACTCCGAAAGAGTTTGTCCAGTTTGTACACGAAGTACATACAGTTTTTGCCGTGACCCTCTCTACTCTCTCGCACAAGCTATGCGGGCGAAATGATGATACCATGCCAAGTTTCAACATTTTCAGAATTCGTTTTGTAGTGATTTTCAATTTCACGGCCATTTAGCTCTCTAAACAATTAGGTAAATGACCGAAAAACAACAAATGATGTCAGAACATGTTGGAAATTTATGACGTCGCTTTGAATGCTGCATACTGAACATAAAAGAAGTACGGAGTTCAAATAAGTTTAAAAAACATTGAAGCGCCCGTGTAACAGATGAGTTCTCGTCCGAAACCGTGATACTCCGAAAGAGTTTGTCTAGTTTGTACACGAAGTGCATCCAGTTTTTGCCGTGACCCTCTCTACTCTCTCGTACAAGCTATGCGGGCGAAATGATGATACCATGCCAAGTTTCAACATTTTCAGAATTCATTTTGTAGTGATTTTCAATTTCACGGCCATTTAGCTCACTAAACAATTAGGTAAATGACCGAAAAACAACAAATGATGTTAGAACATGTTGGAAATTGATGACGTCGCTTTGCATGCTGCATACTGAACACAAAAGAAGTACGGAGTTAAAATAAGTTTAAAAAACATTGAAGCGCCCGTGTAACAGATGAGTTCTCGTCCGAAACCCTTTTACTCCGAAAGAGTTTGTCCAGTTTGTACACGAAGTGTGTCTAGTTTTTTTATGACCCTCTCTACTCTTTCGCACATGCTATGTGGGTGAAATGATGATACCATGCCAAGTTTCAACATTTTCAGAGTTCATTTTGTAGTGATTTTCAATTTCACGGTCATTTAGCTCTCTAAACAATTAGGTAAATGACCGAAAAACAACAAATGATGTCAGAACATGTTGGAAATTGAAGACGTCGCTTTGAATGCTCCATACTGAACACAAAAGAAGTCTGGAGCTCAAATAAGTTTAAAAAACATTGAAGCGCCCGTGTAACAGATGAGTTCTCGTCCGAAACCCTGATACTCCGAAAGAGTTTGTCCAGTTTGTACATGAAGTGTGTCCAGTTTTTGCCGTGATCCTCTCTAATCTTTCGCACATGCTATGCGGGTGAAATGATGATACCTTGCCAAGTTTCAACATTTTCAGAATTCATTTTGTAGTGATTTTCAATTTCACGGTCATTTAGCTCTCTAAACAATTAGGTAAATG
>NW_025251602.1:0-2096 GCF_018294505.1 Triticum aestivum | reverse complement strand
TTGAGGGATAGTTTTATGATCCAATTATGATATTATTGTTGAGGGAACTTACACTAGCGAAAGTATGAACCCTAGGCCTTGTTTCCAAGCATTGCAATACCGTTTACGCTCACTTTTATCATTAGTTACCTTGCTGTTTTTATATTTTCAGATTACAAAAACCTATATCTACTATCCATATACCACTTGTATCACCATCTCTTCGCCGAACTAGTGCACCTATACAAATTACCATTGTATTAGGTGTGTTAGGGACACAAGAGACTCTTTGTTATTTGGTTGCAGGGTTGCTTGAGAGAGACCATCTTCATCCTATGCCTCCTACGGATTTATAAACCTTATGTCATCCACTTGAGGGAAATTTGCTACTGTCCTACAAACCTCTGCACTTGGAGGCCCAACAACGTCTACAAGAAGAAGGTTGTGTAATAGACATCAAGCTCTTTTCTGGCGCCGTTGCCGGGGAGGTTAGCGCTTGAAGGTATATCTTTAGATCTTGCAATCGAGTCGTTTAGTTTCTTGTTTTATCACTAGTTTAGTTTATAAAAGAAAACTACAAAAAAATGGAATTGAGTTTGTCTCATACGCTTCACCTTTTTAATATCTTTCGTGAGTATGATGGAAAGGATAATTGTGCTCAAGTGCTAGAAGAAGAAATCTATAAAATGTTTGGCACTAAATATTTGAATGATGAGCATGATTGCAATGTTGTTAGTACGAATTCTTTGAATATCCACAATACTAATGATGATTGCACTAGTTATGATAAAAATGCCTCCTATAAACATGTCAATTTTTATGGAGTAGACTGGGTTTGCAAGTACACACCAAATAGGGAAGATAGATATTTCAAGAGGCATAAGTACTTAGAAACCAAATCTTTGCAAGAAAGCCTAGATGAGTGTGCTGCAAGATTCAATATTTTTCGTGCCCCTTGTGAACTTTGCAATGAACATGGTCATTTAAATCTCCAATGCTATTTTTTTCATGATCAAGTCGTGTCCAAACATTGTGATAATTTGATTACCCTTGAGAATCATAAAGAGCTTAGCCTTCTTTTGGGTTATGAAGAAATGAAACGTATAACTGAGGGTATTCCAAAGTTTAATCTTGATAGAGTTCTTGATTTTGATATATAGAAAATTTATATGTATTGTGCGGTGAATTGCATTCATAATCCTTATATTGCCAACTACATAAAGAAAAGAAAACAATTAGAAGATGAAGCGAATACTAATGAAAGGGAAGAGACTTCCCAATATCCTCCTATTATTTCTTATGATGAATCAGGCAACGAGGAGGAGCCTCCTATTCAACCAATATCATTAATAAGGAGCTCCAAAAAGAGGATTGAACCCACACATGATGTGGTGAAGAAGAAGAAAAGAAAAAGGAAGAGAGGTAAAAATGTATCTCTCCCAAATAAAGTTGCTCCTATTACTATTGTGCCTCATGAAAATATAATTGTGGAAGATAATGATACTTCTTATGATCTTGAAAATCTTTTTGGCACTTGCTTGGAAGAATATAATAATTGCTCTACTACTGGTGCTATCCATGCTATTAATGATGAGACTGATTATGCTTATGATACGAAAAGGCCCAAGCTTGGGGAAGATATGTTTGATGAGGATGACATATTTGAGAATATATTTGCTACAATTAATGCTTGTCCCAAGCTTGGGGATGCTACGCTTAATGATGATATTTTTAGCCTTCCATGTTTAGATATGCAAAGTGATTATGATGAGAACAAAGTTGCTACTTATGATGATTATTGTGATGAAACTTATGCTATAAAAAGTAGTGATGATTATATTTATAAAACTTGTCATGATTATGATTACCCCTTCTCTGAACATTACTCTTTTAATATGGAAACAATTTATAGTATTCGAGTTTCCTATGATACTCCCACTATTCTGAATGAGAAGAATTTTGCTTATGTGGAGAGTAGTAAATTTTCTATACTTGTAGATCATGAAAAGAATGCTTTAGGTGCTGGTTATATTGTTAAATTCATTCATGATGCTACTGAAAATTATTATGAGGGAGGAACATATGCTTGTAGGAATTGCAATAATATCAAGTTTCCT
>NW_025251601.1:0-2096 GCF_018294505.1 Triticum aestivum | reverse complement strand
TTGACTAGATATGGGTATGTCTACTTAATGAAACACAAGTCTGAGACCTTTGAAAAGTTCGAGGAATTTCAGAATGAGGTAGAGAATCAACGTGACCGAAAGATAAAGTTCTTACGATCAGATCGTGGAGGAGAATATTTAAGTCACGAATTTGGTACACACTTAAGGAAATGTGGAATCGTTTCACAACTCATGCCGCCTGGAACACCTCAGCGTAACGGTGTGTCCGAACATCGTAATCGCACTTTATTGGATATGGTGCAATCTATGATGTCTCTCACCGATTTACCGCTATCATTTTGGGGATACACTCTAGAGACAGCTACATTCACTTTAAATAGGGCACCGTCTAAATCCGTTGAGAGGACACCATTTGAATTATGGTTTGGGAAGAAACCTAAGCTGTCGTTTCTAAAAGTTTGGGGATGCGATGCTTATGTCAAGAAACTTCAACCTGAAAAGCTCGAACCCAAATCGGAAAAATGCGTCTTCATAGGATACCCTAAGGAAACCATTGGGTATACCTTCTACCTAAGATCTGAAGGCAAGATCTTTGTTGCCAAGAACGGGTCCTTTCTGGAGAAATTGTTTCTCTCGAAAGAAATAAGTGGGAGGAAGGTAGAACTTGATGAAGTACTACATCTTGAACCGGTGAGTAGCGCAACTCAGGAAGATGTTCCTGTGGTGCCAGCACCAACTGAAGAGGAAGTTAATGATGATGATCAAGGTACTTCGGATCAAGTTACTACTGAACTTCGTAGGTCCACGAGGACACGTTCCACACCAGAGTGGTATGGCAACCCTGTCCTGGAAATCATGTTGTTAGACAACGGTGAACCTTCGAACTATGAAGAAGCGATGGCGGTCCCAGATTCCAACAAATGGCTTGAAGCCATGCAATCCGAGATAGGATCCATGTATGAAAACGAAGTATGGATTTTGATAGACTTGCCCGATGATCGGTGAGCGATAGAAAACAAATGGATCTTTAAGAAAAAGACGGACGCGGATGGTAATGTTACCATCTATAAAGCTCGACTTGTCGCTAAGGGTTATCGACAAGTTCAAGGGGTTGACTATGATGAGACATTCTCTACCGTAGCAAAGCTAAAGTCCGTCCGAATCATGTTAGCAATTGTCGCATACTATGATTATGAGATATGGCAAATGGACGTCAAAACAACATTCCTTAACGACCATCTTAAGGAAGAACTGTATATGATGCAGCCGGAAGGTTTTGTCGACCCTGAGAATGCTAACAAGGTATGCAAGCTCCAGCGATCCATTTATGGGCTGGTGCAAGCATCTCAGAGTTGGAACATTCGCTTTGATGAGATGATCAAAGCGTTTGGGTTTATGCAGACTTATGGAGAAGCCTGTGTTTACAAGAAAGTGAGTGGGAGCTCTATAGCATTTCTCATATTATATGTAGATGGCATACTTTTGATGGGAAATGATATAGAACTTTTGGACAGCATTAAGGCCTACTTGAATAAGTGTTTTTCAATGAAGGACCTTGGAGAAGCTGCTTACATACTAGGCATCAAGATCTATAGGGATAGATCGAGACGCCTCATAGGTCTTTCACAAAGCACATACCTTGATAAGATATTGAAGAAGTTCAATATGGATCAGTCTAAGAAAGGGTTCTTGCATGTGTTGCAAGGTGTGAAATTGAGCTCAGCTCAATGCCCGACCACAGCAGAAGATAGAGAAAAGATGAGTGTCATCCCCTGTGCCTCAGCTATAGGGTCTATCATGTATGCCATGTTGTGTACCAGACCTGATATAAACCTTGCCGTAAGTTTGGTAGGAAGGTACCAAAGTAATCTCGGCATGGAACATTGGACAGCGGTCAAGAACATCCTAAAGTACCTGAAAAGGACTAAGGATATGTTTCTCGTTTATGGAGGTGACGAAGAGCTCGTCGTAAAGGGTTACGTCGACGCTAGCTTCGACACAGATCTGGATGACTCTAAGTCACAAACCGGATACGTGTATATTTTGAATGGTGGGGCAGTAAGCTGGTGCAGTTGCAAGCAAAGCGTCGTGGCGGGATCTACATGTGAAGCAGAGTACATGGCAGCCTCGGAGGC
>NW_025251600.1:0-2096 GCF_018294505.1 Triticum aestivum | reverse complement strand
GTGAAGTCAACCATCCAATATATTCCTCTTTTGGATGAAAGGTCATTACTATTGGTGTGAAGGTAAGTTTGTGGAGGTTTGTAGTGATAGTACTTATCTCCTTCCTTCCTTGATCATTGTAGTTGGGGATTAAGGGTGACTGCCTTTGGCTGCATCCATAGGATACCCATAATCACCGTTCTAAAACCAGAGTGGGGAGGAACGGTGGTGGCATAGCTGGTACGGCACTACTGCATGTATCCAGGTATCTATACTTAGCTCCACTCACTTGTAGAAACTAGAAAAATATAAATTGGCTTAGGAATCTAAACCTAGAACTATGCATTAAACCACTTGTTAGATACATACTAGAGGGAAATCCGGACTCACTGAGAACCCCTTAGCCCTATTGAGTCCAAGCAAACGTCATTTCTCGCTTGTGCATTTTTATTTTAATCTTGAACTTTATTTTCGTAGTTACAATTCTCTCGTAATATTTCGAATCGCCGTTTCCACTTTGCTTTGGACCACAACTAACTCGCAAGCATAATATTATAAACCTCTACACTAGACAAAATTTATTTCTTGTGCTCATTGTGGGATCAATACTCTTACTTTGAGAAGCTACAACTAAAACACTTGCAGGCTATCACATATCAAACTATATTGTGTTTTGAGTTATATCGTGTGTTATTCACAAATACTTCTATTTTGGCACAGTGACCTGCAAAGATAAGAAAGTTATAATCGGTGAAAGACTAAAGAAATGATCAGTTGCAACAATCTAAAGACACATGTACATATCATACACTATGATTTTTTATTGATTTACATCTAGATACAGTCTAGACGTTCAAGAGCTCTATATCAAGATATTTAAGGATACATAACTGGACGCTTAAACATATAAATACAATACGAACTCATCCAACCCCATGTATTAATCTCATAAGCAGTGTGTGTTATGTGGTTGCATGTTTATTTTTTAGATCTATGAGATGTTATATTGAACGACTACTTTCATAAGTTACCAAAAATTGCAAAACTCTAAAGAAATTTAGTGCAAGTGTATTTGCAACGAGCGACACCACAACTGATACATAAAATATTGTACTAAATATCTACTGACATCTTATGTTATTTATTCTCCTAAGAATGATCAAAACTATACTTCATCAAGATGTTATATTAATGTGCCAATTCATAAATAAGTAAGAGAGTTTAATATAAATATGTATGGCGTTTACTGGCATGTGTAATATCTGTGACAACGCCGTTTAATTTGCGTTTCATGTCTTAGTTTAGTTCTGAGTGTAGTATCCTTGCGTTCGGGCCGCTTTGTATTAAGTTTGTATTTAGTGTGGTGCGGTGTGTGTGTATTGACTAGTATCACATACAAGTTTATGTGTGGCTCTCTTGGCCAGCGTTGAGGCCATCGGGAGCTTCACCCAGGCTGCCGTGTGTGCCTTTACTCTGTGCCATGCTCCTATGCGTTGCTTTTATGGCTTTTTGGCTTTTCACTTCCACGCAAATGCAAAATAATTAATATTTTAAAACCTTTTTTTGGTTTTTTCTTTCTAGTGTGATTTGCAAGTTTTGCGAGAAATCTTTATGTATGAGATTGCTATTTGCTCCAGCAGTCAAGCTACCATAGGGAAGTCTTTCGAACAAAATCATGTTAGTTAGAGTCTTTATTTGTTCGCGAAATTCACTTCCATTTATATAAATAATTCCAAACTATATAAGCTGTATAAAAATGATCTGACATGTCATCGTTTATAAAATTTATTTCATCTACAGGGATGCCGTATCTTCAAATAAATCAGACATTGATCTTCAAATTTTGTATGTTGCTATCACTAGTGAAGTAAGTTCCCAATCTAAATTGTTTTCTTTTCATATACAAACTTACCTTGTGTATTAATACTTTCTTCCAGGCTACCATTATTCTAACTTCTGAAATTTTCCTTTCCAGCAGCATAACGGTACAAGCTTCTCTAATTAAGTGAATTTCTTCACCTGTGTAATAGATAGGATGAGCAAATTGTGTTCAAAGTGGTAGTTTCCCTCATTATATTGAATATATTATTACAACAAGACTTCCGAATATGTTTTAT
>NW_025251599.1:0-2096 GCF_018294505.1 Triticum aestivum | reverse complement strand
AAGAAGGAACATGCAGAACTCGAACAACACCAAGAGCAACTTTCTCGCGGAAAAATGAATGTCAAGTTCAATGTGTTTGGTTCGTCGATGTTGTACCGGGTTATGAGCAAGATATACCATGCTCACATTGTCACAAAAAACAACTGTAGCAATGCTGATAGGTCGATGGAGCTCCTGAAGTAAGTGACGAACCCAACAAGACTCGGCCACAACAGTTACCACATCTTAAGTTATGCCGGTATAGCAATCACAAATTGCAGTACATAACACGATGACTTAAACAAAACGTTCATATGACTGGGAGGGAACTGATGATCATGCAATCTCCTTGGGTTCCTCAACTGGAGAAATGGTAAATGCAATGATTTTCACCACAACAGCTGAACATGCCATCAGCTTAATGGTACCCCAGATGTCCTTCATGATGAGATCGGACCTCTCCTTCTCCTTGCTTCAAAAATTCATGCAAAAAGTGGTAACATATCAATAAGATAATCCGTTACCAAGCGTTGAAAAAGGAGACAACGCATACATACCTAATAGACTCCACAACCTCATCAATCCGTCCCCTTAAGGACCCCGCCTCTCGCTCTAATTCTTCTAGACTAGCTGATTGCAAGTTAATTTTCGTACGCTACAATAGAAATAAAGATTCTATAAGTGATTTATTATAGCTATACAGGCATAACAGATAAATAAAGTGCATAGACATAACAAATAAACAGGGCATAGCAGATTCAAAGTAAGCAAATTCATAATATATCTCACGGGTATAAAAACATGATGTCTATGCTAGGATCAATGTTCCAAATAGCAGATAAATAGAAATGCGCACATGAACTAAGTATCATAGGTATAAAAGCATGATGTCTAAGATATTCCGTGGAGTTTCAGGACTTTTGGAGTTGCACAGAATAGGTCTCCAATATTTGCTCCTTTTCCAGCCCAGAATTCCAGCTGCCGACATTCTCCCTCTTCATGTAAACCTTGTAAAATAAGAGAGAATAGCCATAAGTATTGTGACATAATGTGAAATAATAGCCCGTAATGCAATAGAAATCGATATGAAAGCATGATGCAAAATGGACGTATCAACTCCCCCAAGCTTAGACCTTGCTTGTCCTCAAGCGAAAAGCCGATAACAATAAATATGTCCTCATGTTTAGATGTAGAGGCGTCGATAAAAATAAAATACGGACATGAAGGCATCATGATTATTCTCATAATAGCAACATATATAGATTTTGTCATATGATTACTTATGTTCAAGTGATGATCTTTTCACAATACAAAGGTATGAATCAGAAACCTTATTGAGCACCAACAAATTATAACCTCAGTTATTGAAGCAATTGCAATTTATCATAACGTCAGAGCTTAAAAGCAAGTCCACATACTCAACTATCACTTAGTCCTTCATAATTGCTAACACTCACGCAATACTTGTGGTTACTGAGTTTTAATCGGACACAGAGAAAGATAGGGGCTTGTAGTTTTGCCCCACAACCTTTTACCTCAAGGGTAATGTCAACAGTAACAATTCATGCTCCCCTACATCCAATTAGATATGTATATCGTGTTCTTTCCAACATGCTGAGCTTGCCAAAGGATAAAATGAAAAAGAAAGGTGAAGATCACCGTGACTCTTGCATAAGGTAGAAGATAATAATAAAAGATAGGCCCTTCGCAGAGGGAAGCAGAGGTTGCCATGCGCTTTTATGGTTGATGCACAAAATCTTAATGCAAAAGTACGTCACTTTATATTGCCCCTTGCATGTGGAACTTTATTATGCAGTCCGTTGCTTTTATTACTTCCACAACAAGTTCGTACAAAGCTTATTTTCTCTGCACTAATAAGTCATGCATATTTAGAGAGCAATTTTTATTGCTTGCACCGATGACAACTTACTTGAAGGATCTTACTCAATCCATAAGTAGATATGGTGGACTCTCATGGCTAAACTGGTTTAAGGGTATTTGGAAGCACAAGTAGTATCTCTACTTGGTGCTGAGAATTTGGCTAGCATGAGGGGGAAAGGCAAGCTCAACATGTTAGAGGATCCATGACAACATACTTTATCTCAGATATAAGAAAA
>NW_025251598.1:0-2096 GCF_018294505.1 Triticum aestivum | reverse complement strand
TAACTCCAAATGAAATGATTCATATATGAAAAATTATCAGAAAAATCCAAAGAATCTGTTTATGGCATCCTCATGCATGTTTGAACAACTTACAGCCACTGTATATGACAATTTGAATAAATGGCATTTGAAATGTCTTATATGGAGTTTGAATTTGAACCTAAGGTTCAAACCAACTCCATTTAATATGTTGCTAGTTGCATTAGCTCAAAACACATTCATATTGCCATGTCATAGCATGCATCATATTGTGCATTGCATTGATCGTGTTTCTTCTCTGTTTGCCGGTGTTGTCCCCTCTCAGTAGACATTGCTTCGACGATGCGATCGACGACACCGATGAAGAGCTATACTATCTTCGGAAGTGTCAGGCAAGCAAAACCCCCTTGTTCATTCCGATACAATCCCACTCTCTCGCTCCTGCTCTCTTTTACTGCATTAGGACAACAACGATTCATCTGTTACTTGCTGCGGTAGTTGAACCCCTTATCCTCTGCATGACCTGTCATTGCCACAGTAAATAGATGAAACCCACTAGCATGAGTAGGAGTTGTTTGAGCCCTGATGTGCCTACTCATTCATGCTTGTTTGTCATGCTTGCTATTGCTTAGAGTTGTGTCAGGTCTGATTCATCGGGGATGAATTGGAAAGTGGTGAACATGTCCTACTGTGTGAGAGCTAAGGGTGTGAACACGATTTGGTAAAGGTAGCAGTGAGAGGCCATGTAGGAGTACATGGTGGGTTGTCTCATTGAAACCGTCCTCAGGAACTGAGTTCTGTGTTTGTGATCCATGAACAGTTACTACCACACATTGGGTTCTGGTAACTCGACCCCTCTCGGCTTATTAACCGCCTCGATCTCTGTCCAGGAGTTGCAACTAGTTTCTGGTGTTTGTAGGTTGTGTTAGTAGTCTACCAAGTGGTACCCGGTACAGGTGGGCTTGGGACAGACTAGGCACCGTGGCACGGTGTACCAAGCGTAGATCCATCCGTCGAGGTGGGCTTGGGAACCCTGTTCACATCGTTTGGGGCCGTGAGCGACACCCCGGCCGGATCTCCTTGCGGATGGAACCCGAATAGGCGATAAACCTGGACTAGAGACTTGTGTGGTTAGTCAGGTCGTGGCCGACTCCCTCGCCAGGCTTCCGCTTGAAGGTTGCCGAGGTACACGACGTGTACATGGTGGTAAGTGGCGAGAGCGTGTGTGACGAAGTACACCCCTGCAGGGTTAATATGATCTATTCGAATAGCCGTGTCCGCGGTAAAGGACTTCTGGGTTGCCTGTACAGTTCATAGACAAGTGAAAGTGGATACTCTAAAATGCGCAAGATAAGCGTGAGTGCTATGGATGGCGTTCTCGTAGGGAGACGGGAGCGGATCCATAGTGGTGTATTGATATGGTGAATATGTGGACTCGTGTGCGCCACCTCAAAAGAGTTACTTGCAGTCATAGTTTAGGATAGCCACCGAGTCAAAGTTGGCTTGCTGCAGTTAAACTCCACCACCCTTTTTGTTGATACCGATGCATGTGTGGATAGTTCTGATGTAAGTCTTGCTGGGTACATTTGTACTCACGTTTGCTTATTTTATGTTTTGCAGAGAGACGTCAGTCTCGCTAGTAGTTCCATGTGGACTTCGACGTTTAGCTTGTTACCTCAGCTACGATCTTGTGCCCTCGGCAGGATCTGGTAGATAGTCAGGCTTCTCAGCCTTTTTCATTTATAGATGTCTGTACTCAGACATGTTAAGCTTCCGCATGTGCTTTGACTTGTATGCTCTGAATGTTGGGTCATGAGACCCATGTTTGTAATATCTGGCTCTTCGGAGCCTAATGAATAAATACTCTGAGTCGTAGAGTCTTGTTGTGATGCCATGTTGTATTTGCACATATCGAGCATATTGTGTGTATGATTGAAATGCTTGGTATGTGTGGGATCCGACAACCTAGTTGTTTATCCTTGGTAGCCTCTCTTATGGGGAAATGTAGTCTTGTGCTTCCATGAGCCATAGTAGTCCGCTACAGCCCGGTTCACCGGAGTCCTGCTAGCCCAGCACTACTGCTCCGGAACACTTGACTGGCCGGCATGTGATTCACT
>NW_025251597.1:0-2096 GCF_018294505.1 Triticum aestivum | reverse complement strand
GGGAGGTCCATCACAAAAAAACCTCCTTTTGGGCACTCAAAAAATGGAAAATGGTTTTTTCGTCCAAAGAAAATGAAAACTTCCTTAGGCAACATTGTTTGCCATTCCAATATGCACCCTTGTGCACAATATGAGATCATTTGAACAAACTATGCCATGAATGTGGCCATAAGATTGACCATTTGGCTTGAAAGCCATTGATCTCCACACGTGATAGCTCGTTTCTGAGAACACTTTTTTAAAATAATTGCCGTATTACAAGTTTGTTATTTTTCCTGGGAACTTGGCCACATATAATGACACAATGCGAAGGTTTCCCAATTTTTTGATTTGTTTTGATTTTTTTATGCCTGTTTCAAAATGCGGTCGGAACGGCGGGAATGACCGTTCCTAGCTAGTGGTTGAATCTTGGAATTTTTTTGGTGTTTCTCTGATTAAATAGGTAATTATGTACCTAGAAATGATTTTTGGAAAAAATAAATAGCAAACTATGAGGCAGCTGCACTTCAAATTTGACCCGCTTCCAACTTAATCGGCGGAAATTTGTCTTTTTCACAAGAGGTGGATAAAAACTTTTTACACCCAACCATTTTGTCAATTGTGCATTAAATATGTCCTAGTATTTTAGAAAATTGATTTGGTCCAATTTTGCAACAATTATTTGGGAGGTCCATCACAAAAAAACCTCCTTTTGGGCACTCAAAAAATGGAAAATGGTTTTTTCGTCCAAAGAAAATGAAAACTTCCTTAGGCAACATTGTTTGCCATTCCAATATGCACCCTTGTGCACAATATGAGATAATTTGAACAAACTATGCCATGAATGTGGCCATAAGATTGACCATTTGGCTTGAAAGCCATTGATCTCCACACGTGATAGCTCGTTTCTGAGAACACTTTTTTAAAATAATTGCCGTATTACAAGTTTGTTATTTTTCCTGGGAACTTGGCCACATATAATGACACAATGCGAAGGTTTCCCAATTTTTTTGATTTTTTTTTAATTTTTTATGCACGTTTCAAAATGCGGTCAAAACGGCGGGAATGACCGTTCCTAGCAAGTGGTTGAATCGTGGAATTTTTTTGGTGTTTCTCTTATTAACTAGGTACTTATGTACCTAGAAATGATTTTTGGAAAAAATAAATAGCAAACTATGAGGCAGCTGCAGTTCAAATTTGACCCGCTTCTAACTGAATCGGCGGAAATTTGTCTTTTTCAGGAGAGGTGGATCAAAACTTTTTACACCCAACCATTTTGTCAATTGTGCATTAAATATGTCCTAGTATTTTAGAAAATTGATTTGGTCCAATTTTGCAACAATTATTTGCGAGGTCCATCACAAAAAAACCTCCTTTTGGGCACTCAAAAAATGGAAAATGGTTTTTTCGTCCAAAGAAAATGAAAACTTCCTTAGGCAACATTGTTTGCCATTCCAATATGCAACCTTGTGCACAATATGAGATCATTTGAACAAACTATGCCATGAATGTGGCCATAAGATTGACCATTTGGCTTGAAAGCCATTGATCTCCACACGTGATAGCTCCACAAGTTTGTTATTTTTCCTGGGAACTTGGCCACATATAATGACACAATGCGAAGGTTTCCCAATTTTTTGATTTGTTTTGATTTTTTATGCACGTTTCAAAATGCGGTCAAAACGGCGGGAATGACCGTTCCTAGCTAGTGGTTGAATCTTGGAATTTTTTTGGTGTTTCTCTTATTAAATAGGTACTTATGTACCTATAAATGATTTTTGGAAAAAATAAATAGCAAACTATGAGGCAGCTGCACATCAAATTTGACCCGCTTCCAACTAAAACGGCGGAAATTTGTCTTTTTCACGAGAGGTGGATAAAAACTTTTTACACCCAACCATTTTGTCAATTGTGCATTAAATATGTCCTAGTATTTTAGAAAATTGATTTGGTCCAATTTTGCAACAATTATTTGGGAGGTCCATCACAAAAAAACCTCCTTTTGGGCACTCAAAAAATGGAAAATGGTTTTTTCGTCCAAAGAAAATGAAAACTTCCTTAGGCAACATTGTTTGCCATTCCAATATGCACCCTTGTGCACAATATGAGATCATTTG
>NW_025251596.1:0-2096 GCF_018294505.1 Triticum aestivum | reverse complement strand
AGCCGCCGCCGCAGTGTTGCGCCGCCGTCGCCGCCGCCGTCGCCCCGCGCCGCCGCCACGACTCGCCGCCGCTGTCGCCTCGTCCCGCCGCCGCCCGATCCGCCACCCTACCACCCGTAGCCGCCGCCGCCTCGCCGGAACCCCGCCGTACCCGAGGTAGCCGCCGCCGTTTTTTTTTGATAAAACCGTTCAGTTTTTTATAAAATCCTAGATCCGTTTTTTTGTTTCGGTTCGTCGATTTTGCTCGGTTTCGTTATTTAGCAGACGTTCGTCCGTACATTTGTTTTAACGTACAGTTTTCACAGTTTAGCCGCAAAAAACGAACGTTCATTCGTTAGCCTGTTCGTCAGTTTTTTTTTCTCGGATTTTTCGCGATTATTTTTGATCGTGATTTCTGATCCGATTTTCTTTTTATTATAACTTTTTGCTCATTTATCGGAATCAGGCGATTGAAGCGCCTGGAGTTTCGTCTTGAAACCCTCTTTCCGTTTAACCAAATCAAACAAGTTTCTGCTACTATAAAATTTGACTTAGGTCTAGATTAGTTAACGAAGCTTGTTTCTTTCACCGTTTGAGTTTCGTTGCTTCGTTTGATTTCATTCTTTTTACAAACCGGAGTTCTTAAGTTGAAGTTTCTGGTTAGATCTATTATTTGAGTTTTACCCGTGCTTTAGTGAGTGCTTATTGTATGCTTGTTTGTTTGCGATGGAGTACCCGGAGTGCGCATCATGCTACTACGAGTCTCTAGGTTTCACGGATCTTCAGCAAGGCAAGTAACACTTTGATCATACCTCTTTTACTACCCAGTTTTATTGCATTAGATCAATCCTCAAACAATTGCATGGTTAGGATCTGATTAATATGTGGGTTTTGGGAAGTAGACGATGTAATACCTATTACCTGTTTATTATCAAACCTTTGGGAGTTACTTCTACGTTTGCTTATATTGCTACGATATGCTAGTAGACGTGGATTGGGTGAGTGTATCCATGACATATGTGAGATTGTTAATTAATGGTTCAACTTAAGGTGCAACTTTAATACATATATGGGTGGATTGAGGCACCTGGGGAACCCAGTGTTGCCTATATTTTTGGAAATCCCGGGGTACCGTGTGATTCTCCTATGGACTGCCACCCAGACTCAAAGGGATCATGAGATTTTTCATGCTAGAAACTTCCGTGTGTAGCCGCAAGCTACTATGGGCTCTAGCATAATTGAGTATGTTGCGTGACCTCTTTCAGTGGTAGGCTAGCAGATTTAGGGGATGTAGGTTGGTACTGTCTACCAGAGTAAAGAGTTAATGCTTCTGAAAGACTATGTCTTGGTCATCCATTTCTCAAACACCATGTAGTGCGAGAAATTCAACGGAGGAGATCGAATCTTGTGGGGAAAAGTGCGCAAACCTCTGCAGAGTGTACAAACTAATCATGGTAAGCCGTGTCCCGGTTATGGACGTTTTGAGTATTTAGTTACTTGGATTATCATGTGAATCTCATCATGTTACTTAATTTAATTTGATTGGGTTAATGATGATGCTTAATTGGGATTGAGTTGGAGGAACCTTCAAAATGTTTAACAACCACCATGATAGTTATATAAAACTTATTCCTTTGTTGTGGGAAAAAATTGGCTTTATGCAAAATTGTAACCATAGAGCTTTCCACTAGCCATATATGCATGTAGTGATAGCATTGTTCTGTTCATTACTCTCTATGTGTTACCTTGCCAGCATATTCCATGTGCTGACCCGTTTTAGGGCTGCAATGTTCATGTTGCAGACTTTTCAGACGATGAGTAAGGTGCCTTAGGTCGTGATCTTTCAAGTACTGTGCATCTCAGCATTACCGATCCAGGGATGACACTGATGTACATAGATCAGACTGTTTGAGATCTGGTCGCTACATAAACTCAAAGAAGCTGAAGATCGATCGGCAACTGAAGCTCTCAAGTAGTCTAAGTGAAGTGAAGGAACTTTACCGCATAATAGATACAAACTTCGTAGCAAGGTCAACACCCAAAGCCAACAATCTGAAACATATTTTGTCGTAGATAAGATATGTTGCTAATTGTCTTAAAGATACAAGTTTACAATC
>NW_025251595.1:0-2096 GCF_018294505.1 Triticum aestivum | reverse complement strand
AGCCGCCGCCGCAGTGTTGCGCCGCCGTCGCCGCCGCCGTCGCCCCGCGCCGCCGCCACGACTCGCCGCCGCTGTCGCCTCGTCCCGCCGCCGCCCGATCCGCCACCCTACCACCCGTAGCCGCCGCCGCCTCGCCGGAACCCCGCCGTACCCGAGGTAGCCGCCGCCGTTTTTTTTTGATAAAACCGTTCAGTTTTTTATAAAATCCTAGATCCGTTTTTTTGTTTCGGTTCGTCGATTTTGCTCGGTTTCGTTATTTAGCAGACGTTCGTCCGTACATTTGTTTTAACGTACAGTTTTCACAGTTTAGCCGCAAAAAACGAACGTTCGTTCGTTAGCCTGTTCGTCAGTTTTTTTTTCTCGGATTTTTCGCGATTATTTTTGATCGTGATTTCTGATCCGATTTTCTTTTTATTATAACTTTTTGCTCATTTATCGGAATCAGGCGATTGAAGCGCCTGGAGTTTCGTCTTGAAACCCTCTTTCCGTTTAACCAAATCAAACAAGTTTCTGCTACTATAAAATTTGACTTAGGTCTAGATTAGTTAACGAAGCTTGTTTCTTTCACCGTTTGAGTTTCGTTGCTTCGTTTGATTTCATTCTTTTTACAAACCGGAGTTCTTAAGTTGAAGTTTCTGGTTAGATCTATTATTTGAGTTTTACCCGTGCTTTAGTGAGTGCTTATTGTATGCTTGTTTGTTTGCGATGGAGTACCCGGAGTGCGCATCATGCTACTACGAGTCTCTAGGTTTCACGGATCTTCAGCAAGGCAAGTAACACTTTGATCATACCTCTTTTACTACCCAGTTTTATTGCATTAGATCAATCCTCAAACAATTGCATGGTTAGGATCTGATTAATATGTGGGTTTTGGGAAGTAGACGAGGTAATACCTATTACCTGTTTATTATCAAACCTTTGGGAGTTACTTCTACGTTTGCTTATATTGCTACGATATGCTAGTAGACGTGGATTGGGTGAGTGTATCCATGACATATGTGAGATTGTTAATTAATGGTTCAACTTAAGGTGCAACTTTAATACATATATGGGTGGATTGAGGCACCTGGGGAACCCAGTGTTGCCTATATTTTTGGAAATCCCGGGGTACCGTGTGATTCTCCTATGGACTGCCACCCAGACTCAAAGGGATCATGAGATTTTTCATGCTAGAAACTTCCGTGTGTAGCCGCAAGCTACTATGGGCTCTAGCATAATTGAGTATGTTGCGTGACCTCTTTCAGTGGTAGGCTAGCAGATTTAGGGGATGTAGGTTGGTACTGTCTACCAGAGTAAAGAGTTAATGCTTCTGAAAGACTATGTCTTGGTCATCCATTTCTCAAACACCATGTAGTGCGAGAAATTCAACGGAGGAGATCGAATCTTGTGGGGAAAAGTGCGCAAACCTCTGCAGAGTGTACAAACTAATCATGGTAAGCCGTGTCCCGGTTATGGACGTTTTGAGTATTTAGTTACTTGGATTATCATGTGAATCTCATCATGTTACTTAATTTAATTTGATTGGGTTAATGATGATGCTTAATTGGGATTGAGTTGGAGGAACCTTCAAAATGTTTAACAACCACCATGATAGTTATATAAAACTTATTCCTTTGTTGTGGGAAAAAATTGGCTTTATGCAAAATTGTAACCATAGAGCTTTCCACTAGCCATATATGCATGTAGTGATAGCATTGTTCTGTTCATTACTCTCTATGTGTTACCTTGCCAGCATATTCCATGTGCTGACCCGTTTTAGGGCTGCAATGTTCATGTTGCAGACTTTTCAGACGATGAGTAAGGTGCCTTAGGTCGTGATCTTTCAAGTACTGTGCATCTCAGCATTACCGATCCAGGGATGACACTGATGTACATAGATCAGACTGTTTGAGATCTGGTCGCTACATAAACTCAAAGAAGCTGAAGATCGATCGGCAACTGAAGCTCTCAAGTAGTCTAAGTGAAGTGAAGGAACTTTACCGCATAATAGATACAAACTTCGTAGCAAGGTCAACACCCAAAGCCAACAATCTGAAACATATTTTGTCGTAGATAAGATATGTTGCTAATTGTCTTAAAGATACAAGTTTACAATC
>NW_025251594.1:0-2096 GCF_018294505.1 Triticum aestivum | reverse complement strand
GATCTGAGTCTGGCTACTGGCCTATACGCACTAACCAACTATGCGGGAAAGATATGGGCACTCGACGTCGTGGTATCAGCCGAAGCCTTCTAGACGTCAGCGACTGAGCGGCGCGCGCCGGCTTGGAATGTAAGCCTGCTCTTGTATTAAGGGGGCTAGTTCTGCTTTCGGCCGCCCATGCAACATGCATGTGTGCAATGGGCGATGGGCCCAGGCCCCTGCGCCATAGGAGTTAGACCAGCATACTGACCTCTCTGTTAGGCCTAGGTGGGGCTGCGACGTGTTGATCTTCCGAGGCCGGGCATGACCCAGGAAAGTGTGTCCGGCCAAATGGGATCGAGCGTGTTGGGTTATGTGGTTCACCCCTGTAGGGAAGTTTATCTATTCGAATAGCCGTGTCCCTTGGTAAAAGGACGACCCGGAGTTGTACCTTGACCTTATGACAACTAGAACCAGATACTTAATAAAACACACCCAGACAAGTTCCACAGACAACCCGGTGATCGCTTTTCCACAGGGCGACGAGGGGAGGATCGCCGGGTAGGATTATGCTATGCGATGCTACTTGGAGGACTTCAATCTACTCTCTTCTACATGCTGCAAGACGGAGGCTGCCAGAAGTGTAGTCTTCGATAGGACTAGCTATCCCCCTCTTATTCTGGCATTCTGCAGTTCAGTCCACTGATATGGCCTCCTTACACATATACCCATGCATATGTAGTGTAGCTCCTTACTTGCGAGTACTTTGGATGAGTACTCACGGTTGCTTTGCTCCCTCTTTTCCCCCGTTTTCCTCTTCTTCTCGGATGCCGCAACCAGACGTTGGAGCCCACTTGCTGGACGCCACCATCGACGACGACTACTACACTGGAGGTGCCTACTACTACGTGCAGGCTGCTGACGATGACCAGGAGTAGTTTAGGAGGATCCCAGGCAGGAGGCCTGCGCCTCTTTCGATCTGTATCCCAGTTTGTGCTAGCCTTCTTAAGGCAAACTTGTTTAACTTATGTCTGTACTCAGATATTGTTGCTTCCGCTGACTCGTCTATGATCGAGCACTTGTACTCGAGCCCTCGAGGCCCCTGGCTTGTATTATGATGCTTGTATGACTTATTTATGTTTTTAGAGTTGTGTTGTGATATCTTCCCGTGAGTCCCTAATCTTGATCGTACATGTTTGTGTGCATGATTAGTGTACGATTGAATCAGGGGCATCACAGAAGACCTTGGCGAAGCTGCTTATATATTGCACATCAAGATCTATAAGGATAGATCGAGACGCTTGATAGGACTTTCACAAAGCACATACCATGATAAAGTTTTGAAGAAGTTCAAAATGGATCATTCAAAGAAAGGGTTCTTGCCTGTGTTACAAGGTGTGAAGTTGAGTCAGACTCAAAGCCCGACCACTACTGAAGATAGAGAGAAAATGAAAGTCATTCCCCATGCCTAAGCCATAGGTTCTATCATGTATTCTATGCTGTGTACCAGACCTGATGTGTGCCTTTCCATAAGTCTGGCAGGGAGGTACCAAAGTAATCCAGGAGTGGATCACTAGACATCGGTTGTCGTGGAATTAACACGTCAGATGTCCTAGCAAGAGGACTTAGTCGTGGAGCCATCGCTACGAGATTAGCAAAAAGGGGTTAAACTGGACAAAGGACACGGGGAGTTTATACTGGTTCGGCCCCTTGCGATGAAGGTAAAAGCCTATGATCCAGTTGTGGTGGAATTGACGGGGTCTCGATGAGCAGGGAGCGAATCCACTTTACCTATCTCTCGAGTTGTTGTTTCTTGTCCCTGAACCGCCGCCGGGTCATCCCTTTATATACACAGGTTGACGCCCGGCGGTTTACAGAACACCAAGGCCGGCTCATACACGTGCCCGGCTCGGTTTCTACTTTTCCTAACTTACAACACAAGTTTACACATCTCATGCCGGTTTACGTTTATGGGCTCTAAACCACCTTTGGGCCCTAGGCCTCTAAGCTTCAATGGTAGAACGCTATATTCCTTGTCTTCGTGGGCTTCAATACGGATGAGCGTAAACCGGCCCCTCCTGGGTGGTTTACACTCAATAGTTATATCCCCAACATTA
>NW_025251593.1:0-2096 GCF_018294505.1 Triticum aestivum | reverse complement strand
GGGGGACCCACATGGACGTGGGTAGTGGGAGCAAGGCCCCACACCCCTGGTCAAGGCGCACCAAGATCCCCCCTTAGAAGGAATAAGATCATATCCCGAAGGGATAAGATCAAGATCCCTAAAAAGGGGGGATAACAATCGATGGGGAAGGAAATAATGAGATTTCTTTCCTCCCACCTTGGCCAACGCCCCAATGGACTTGGAGGGCAAGAAACCAGCCCCTCCACCCCTATATATAGTGGGGAGGCACATGGGAGCTATACACGAAGTTCTGGCACAGCCCTACCTCTCTCCCTACTCCTCCTCTCCCATGGTTCTTGGCGAAGCCCTGCTGGATTGCCACGCTCCTCCACCACCACCACGCTGTTGTGCTGCTGTTGGATGGAGTCTTCCTCAACCTCTCCCTCTCTCCTTGCTGGATCAAGGCGTGGGAGACGTCACCGGGCTGTACGTGTGTTGAACGCGGAGGTGCCGTCCGTTCGGCACTAGGATCATCGGTGATTTGAATCACGACGAGTACGACTCCATCAACCCGGTTCACTTGAACGCTTACGCTTAGAGATCTACAAGGGTATGTAGATGCACTCTCTTTCTACTCGTTGCTGGTCTCTCCATAGATAGATCTTGGTGACACGTAGGAAAATTTTGAATTTCTGCTACGTTCCCCAACAGTGGTATCAGAGCTAGGTCTATTGCCTAGATTCTTTGCACGAGTAGAACACAAAGTAGTTGTGGGCGTTGATGTTGTTCAATATGCTTACCGTTACTATTCCAATCTTGTTTCGACGGTATTGTGGGATGAAGCGGCCCGGACCGACCTTACACGTACTCTTACGTGAGACAGGTTCCACCGATTGACATGCACTTGGTGCATAAGGTGGCTATCGGGTGCCAGTCTCTCCCACTTTAGTCGGAACGGATTCGGTGAAAAGGGTCCTTATGAAGGGTAAATAGCAATTGGCATATCACGTTGTGGTCTTGCGTAGGTAAGAAACGTTCTTGCTAGAAACCCATAGCAGCCACGTAAAACATGCAACAACAATTAGAGGACGTCTAACTTGTTTTTGCAGGGTATGCTATGTGATGTGATATGGCCAAGAAGAATGTGATGAATGATATGTGATGTATGAGATTGATCATGTTCTTGTAATAGGATTCACGACTTGCATGTCGATGAGTATGACAACCGGCAGAAGCCATAGGAGTTGTCTTTATTTATTGTATGACCTGCGTGTCATTGAAGAACGCCATGTAAACTACTTTACTTTATTGCTAAACGCGTTAGTCATAGAAGTAGAAGTAGTCGTTGGCGTGACAACTTCATGAAGACACGATGATGGAGATCATGATGATGGAGATCATGGTGTCGTGCCGGTGACGATGATGATCATGGAGCCCTGAAGATGAAGATCAAAAGGAGCAAAATGATATTGGCCATATCATGTCACTATTTGATTGCATGTGATGTTTATCATGTTTATGCATCTTGTTTGCTTAGGACGACGGTAGTAAATAAGATGATCCCTTACAAAATTTCAAGAAGTGTTCTCCCCTAACTGTGCACCATTGCTACAGTTCGTCGCTTCTAAGCACCACGTGATGATCGGGTGTGATGGATTCTTACGTTCACATACAACGGGTGTAAGACAGTTTTACACAGCGAAAACACTTAGGTTAACTTGACGAGCCTAGCATGTGCAGACATGGCCTCGGAACACGGAGACCGAAAGGTCGAGCATGAGTCGTATGGTAGATACGATCAACATGAAGATGTTCACCGATGATGACTAGTCCGTCTCACGTGATGATCGGACACGGCCTAGTTGACTCGGATCATGTGATCACTTAGATGACCAGAGGGATGTCTATCTAAGTGGGAGTTCATAAGATGAACTTAATTATCCTGAACATAGTCAAAAGACCTTTTGCAAATTATGTCGTAAGCTCGCGCTTTAGTTCCACTGTTTAGATATGTTCCTAGAGAAAATATAGTTGAAAGTTGATAGTAGCGATTATGCGATCAGTAGAAAGCTTATGTCCTTAATGCACCGCTCAGTGTGCTGAACCCCAACGTCGTTTGTCGATGTTGCGAACAT
>NW_025251592.1:0-2096 GCF_018294505.1 Triticum aestivum | reverse complement strand
TAAATAATTCGATTGCCATTTTCTACACAATATTAGTTCTTCAAACCTGCAGATCACTGAATCAGAAAATTGCACTCCATTATCCTTACAACTAGTCTCCGTAATTATAATATGTCATCCATTGAGGTGTGTGTGTGTTCTCCCATCTGTCACACTATGATCTGGTGATGCAAGAATACAAAATCTCAGATCAACAAACAGATTTGACCAATGCTAAAACAAATTGATGATTTTCTCAAGGAAAGCAACACACCTCTTGATGATCTTGGAAACGTAGTTGTCTAAATGAATGGAATACTCACAGCACTCGACATGCCTGTTATCTTCTCTTTATGACCATTCGCCCGCCAACCTGCTGCAAGCCTACAGCTGCACGATTCTGCAGTTTACATATGCGTAAATGTTTCTGTTGTAAAACAGCAAAAACAGAGAAGAGGATATATCCAGAATCTTTAAGTGTGAAGATCTAGCACCTACTGAATATAGATTGTGCATACATCTATAAGCTTCAAGAAAACAAACTAGGTATCCAAATTAGACTGTATGACATTTAAGCCATAATTATGGGAAAATCTGAAGTATATTGTTGGACAACGATGCAATTCTGAAGGATATAAAATTCCATGTTGCTGGATGCAGGTAATGCAATAACAGGTTCAGCAGCCAGCCATACAAAATTAACTAGTCTGTATGTCAGTAATTGAGGAAAGAATTAGAGGATTCAGATTCCAATGGGGGACTTGCTTACCGCTGCCTCGTTTGCTCATCATTGGCTCGTAGGCGACTATGTAACGTCATGAGTCATTCTGCTTCCTGTCCAGATGGACGATGAGCAGATAACCTCCCAGCCACAACGGCCGCTCGTGCTACACCCAGTCTCGATGTGGCACGGCGCATGACTACCACCACGCAGAGAACGCCGGGGTGCACGGTCGTCCTTCTCCCCCACGTACACGACGCAGCCATGTCCGCCACCCTCGAACCGAAGCCCTGCTCCAGCCGCAATGGTGCCGCCCCGTGCTCCCTTTCCCTCCTCCACAACCAAGCCGCGACCTGTGCTCCTCCACCGATCCTCGATTGTGGCGGCCAGATCCAGCACAGACGAGCGCGGCGGCGGCCAGATCCGGCCGGATGTGCACGATGGCACCCAGATCCAGGCGTGTGGCGGCCCCCAACGACCATGTCCTCCCTCCCTCCGTCTCAATCGGCGTGGGTAGGGGAAGCGGGTGCGGCGGCGTGGTGGTGGGGATTGTACCAGCAGCCCTAGGCGGGGCTGTGTGGATGGGGATGCGGCAGTGTTCACGGCGATGAGTGCGGCGGCGGTGTTCACGGCGATGAGTGCGGCGGCGGTGGGAGGAGCCGACAGCGAGGAGGGGGGAGGGAAGCGGCAGGGCAGCTGCGGCGGAGGAAAAAGGAAACGAGCTAGAAAAGGAAAGGAAACAGGAAGTGCGCTACGCGCGGTCGGAATCGATCGCTCTCGCGATCGATCGCCAAGGAGTCGTTTCGTTCCTTTTGTTTGCATGGTTCTTGGCCTGCCCAGCCTGGTCCGATAGCCCGAGCCTCCTCTCTGAACGAAATCCCTCACGATGTGAGCCTGCTCCCGATTAATTAGGTCGTCGTTTCTTTTCCGGCATTCCCGAGGTCCCCGGCTTGATTGTTTCTGCTTGGCATCGGCGCGATCGCAAGGATTGGACGGCAGTGCCAGGCGGTAGAATTCACGCCATGAGTTCGAACAGAAATCAGCGCCGGGCTAGCAGGGGCCAACGCCGCCAAGCAAAGCAGAAAACTGCCGATGGTTGAGCGCCAAGGCTGTGGTCAAATCGATCAGGAGATTTGATTTACGCATCACAGACTAACTGTCCAGGCCCATCAGGTGCGTCCAAGCTGATTTCTCTAGGCTATTTTTTCTGTCCAAGAGTTGATGACTAATGAGTATGCTGAAACATGTGAATCCAGTTGTCCAACTAATTAACAAATTGCTATACGTTCGTTGCTCAGTGGTGGACTGTTTGGGGAAAGATAGTCGGTATGAGATATATATCTAGATATTGTTTGAAACGATATATATTTAAAGTTATATAATTTAAATAGTACAG
>NW_025251591.1:0-2097 GCF_018294505.1 Triticum aestivum | reverse complement strand
CAGGTTCCATCCGCAAGGAGATCCGGCCGGGGTGTCGCTTACGGCCCCAAACGATGTGAGCAGGGTTCCCAAGCCCACCATCCGGGTGCCACTTGGTACACCGGGCCACTGTGCCTAGTCTGTCCCAAGCCCACCTGTACCGGGTGCCACTTGGTAGACTACTAACACTACCTACAAACACCAGAAACTAGTTGCAACTCCTGGACAGAGATCAAGTTGATTAATAAGTCGAGAGAGCTTGGAGCGCCCGGAGCCCAATGTGTGGTAGTAACTGATCATGGATCACAAACACAGAACTCAGTTCCTGAGGACGGCTGCAATGAGACAACCCACCATGTACTCCTACATGGCCTCTCACCGCTACCTTTACCAAAACGTGTTCACACACTCAGCTCACACATAGTAGGACATGTTCACACGCCTCTGATTCATCCCCGATGAATCAGACCTGACTCAACTCTAAGCAGTAGCAGGCATGACAAACAAACATGAATGAGTAGGCACAACAGGGCTCAAACAACTCCTACTCATGCTAGTGGGTTTCATCTATTTACTGTGGAATGACAGGTCATGCAGAGGATAAAGGGGTTCAGCTACCGCAGCAAGTAACAGATGAATCGTTGTTGTCCTAATGCAGTAAAAGAGAGCAGGAGCGAGAGAGTGGGATTTTATCGGAATGAACAAGGGGGTTTTGCTTGCCTGGCACTTCTGAAGATAACATTGAGTCTTCATCAGTGTCAACGATCACATCATCGGTATCACGTCTATCGAGAGGGAACAAATACCGGCAACACAGAAGGGAACACAATCAATGCAATGCACAATATGATGCATGATCATGACATGGCAAAATGAATGTGTTTTGGGCTAATGCAACTAGCAACAGATTAAATGAAGTTGGTTTGAATACAAGATTCAAATTCAAACTCCATATGTGATTATTCAAGTGCCATTTAATTGATTTGTGCTAAACAGCAGCTGTAAGTTGTTCTAACATGCATGAAAATGGTACAGATGGATTCCTTGAATTTTTCTGATAATTTTTCATATATAAATTATTTAATTTGGAGTTACGGTTAATTTTCTATGAATTTTAGAAGTTTATACAATTTTCTGGAATTTCCTGAATATTAATAAATCCAGTAATTGAATTAATGCGCTAGCCTGACGTCATCATGACGTCAGCAGGTCAACTGGGCGCCTCCAGGTCAAACCTGACACTGGGACCCACATGTCAGTGTGATTAGCTTAACTAAAATTAATTATAACTAATCCTAATAGTTAACAGGGCTGGGCCCCACCTGTCATTGACTCAGGAGAGTCAACCGGGGCCCACCCGTGGTCAAAGTCAAAGTCGGCTGCCGGCGTTTAGCCGCCGGCGAGCCCGACGCGGCGGCGAGAGTGGTTTTGGCCACTCCGGCGACCAAATGGGCCGCGGAGGGCATCTAGGAGGAGCTGGGGACGAGCCGAAGCTCTTGGTGGAGTCAATTGCGCTCGGGGCGGCCGGAATCGGTGCCGACGGCGAGCGAGGCGGCGGCCGGAGCTCGGGTGTGCTCGGTTCCGGCGTTACACGGCACGGCGGGCGCGGCCGATGGGCTCTACGGGATGCTGGGGTCACCAGGAACACCCGGAGGCAACGAGCGCAGGCGGAGAAGCTCGAGAGCACGGAGCTCACCAGCCATGGCGGACGGCGGCTTCGGGTGCTCGTGGGGCGGCGGCTACAGGGCGCAATCGAAGGGGGAAAGGGGGAGGGGAGGCGTAGGAGCTCAGCGGTGCCGTAGGGATGGTTGGCCGGCTCGGGGGCGCGCCGGAGTGGCCGAATCGACGGAGAAGCTCCTCGGCGGCCGGCGAGGGGAAAACGTCGGGGGTGGCGTTCCGGGGCTCTTCTGGTCGCGTGACACGACGAGGAGGTCGAGGGAGGACCGGCGGAGCTTCCTGGGGCGTCGGCGAGGCTAGGGGTGGCCGGTGGCCATGGGTACGGCGACGATGGCGGCGAGCTCCGCTCGGTGGTGTGCGCGAGAGGGAAACAGAGGAGGGAATGGGGTCCAGGGGGAGAGAGGGGAGGTGCAGGGGGCGAGGGCGTCTCCGTGGCGTCGC
>NW_025251590.1:0-2097 GCF_018294505.1 Triticum aestivum | reverse complement strand
GTTGTTGGCGTTTTGAGTCAGGTATGTCTGTGCAGTCTGAATCTGAATTCAGAACGTGAGAGACTTGGACTCTATCTTCTCTTGGCCCAAAAATGACGTGAGAGGACTTTTTGAACACAACCTAAACTTCTCCTTTTCCCTTATCTTCATATGTGGATTGTACAAATGTCCCATACACCTGCAATTAGACAAAACACAAAAGTGTGTGAAGTATTTTTGTTCTGGATAACATAAATAGATTATTGAATAGCTTGCATTAGAAATCACCTGACAAATATGCATGTATGCAATATTTTTGGTCGTATCCAAGGTAGTCATGTCCTCATCAAAGATGATATTAATAGAGCTAATAAAGCAAAACAGGAGACAAATAAGAGAGAAAATCAGATTGTGGCAAAAGAATTTGAGCACCAAATGAAGCCTAATAATAAACCATCTACTGTTGTTTCTGAAATTAAATTGAAAAGTGCATGTTTACTTGCCACCAAATCTGATATTGATGAGCTAGATTGATGAGGACATCAATACCATTGTTACACCCACAGCCCCTACTGCTACATATACGGGACCAATTACTAGAGCTCGCGCATGCCAATTAAATTATCAGGTACTTTCGTTTCTTGGTAATGATTCTAATGTTCATAAGAATATGATGCTGCCTAAATTGGATACATTTGTTTTGCTTACAAATGAAGGGCCTAGCTTGGAGAAGGATGAACATTGGAGCAAGAACAAGCATGGAGATGATGCCATGCGCAAGGGGAACAAGAACGGAGTTACAAGTGATGATTTCAGGACTTTGAAGCCACCATAATGGGTGCATGAAGCCATGGACGAAATATACAAGATGCCACTTCATAAATTTCGTCCCGAGGCTATTATAGGTGCTGCATCTCCTTTTTATTGGGCCAGGCCCATGTAATTTCGAAATACATAAGTATAGGCCATTTTTAGAGTCCGTATGTGTGGGGAAACAAGAGATATGGTTGATTTCGGACCCCTCCACCAAGGGCCACGAAATTCCCCCTCTCTTCCTCCATATATACAGCACTTAGGGCACCGTTTAGACTTTGGGTTTTGTTTAGATTAAAAGTTCGCCATAGCTGCAACTTCGCGTACTTCGTTTGTGTTCAACGACCAGACAAAGGCGTCATAGAACCCCACCTTGATCAATAAAGCTTTCATCTTATATTCGCAATATCCAGATTGCAATCTTAGTTTCTTGCTTGTTCTTCGTTTGCTCGCAGGAAACAGACCCTCGTGGTCAGGTTGATCGTACTCCGGCGTGGTCAATAACCTCTCGGAGTTGGCTTAGCGATTGCTAAGGCATGACGTCCTCGCACGTTCGTAGTCGGATCGTCAAAGTCGACTTCCACCAAAGCGATATCCATCATCTCATCGAAAGACGGGACACCTTTGCCTCTATCAAGTGGTATCAGATTTCCAGGTTGCTCGGTGAGATTTTATAGTTTTTCGTAGTTTAGATCGAGTTTGTTCTTCATACCTATAGTCCACGAAAAAGCCAAAAAAAAATTAGGGTTAGTTCATCCCATCCGAACCAATCTGAGCCTTGCATAATCTTTTCTGTATTTGCTTTGATGAATTTGCGGTTGCATCGTCGTGTCTAGTTGCTGGTCTTAGCGTCTAGTCTTTTAGAGTTTCGAGTTCTGTTCACAGGTTGTCACGTCGCCGCTGCCATATATCACCACTGCATCATCATCGTCGCTGTTGCCATATATCACCACCACATATTCACCGCCAATCCGAATCCATATACGCCACCACATATCCGCCGCCATCACGCTAATCCGAGTTCACCTACAACATATATCCGCCACCTGTCCGTGTTCCACCAGATTCATCTCCGCCACCAGTCCGAGTTCCTCCAGATTCATCTCTGCCACCAGTCCTAGTCCGAGTCCAGTAATGATGAGGACATCAATACAATTGTTACACCCACAGCCCCTGCTGCTATACATACTGGACCAATTACTAGAGCCCGTGCACGCCAACTAAATTACCAGGTACTTTCGTTTCTTGGTAATGATTCTAATGTTCATGAGAATATGATGCTGCCTAAATTGGATACATTTGTTT
>NW_025251589.1:0-2097 GCF_018294505.1 Triticum aestivum | reverse complement strand
TTGTTGTTGTTGCTGTTGTTGTTGAGGGGTGGACGAGCACAGATAGGAATGTGGTCGCACCACGCATTGGGTTGGGCCCTCGTTTTTTGCCTGGGGAAATGAAGGAAAGAAAATGGAAAGACGGCCCAAGCCCATAATGCGGCCCATACTCGAGCGTTCTTGTCCTGACTTATTGGTAGTGTTTGTGCGGGTGAAAGGGTGACAATATCGTTGCTTCAATCCGATTGAATCCTCTTTATCAAAGTCTCAAAAGTGTTTCTAAAAAATCGTTTTCCCCTAAAAAAGTTCTATAACTTCACTACCAAACAACATTTTTTTAGTTTCCATGCCCCGTCCGATCCATATTGCATCGTTGAGCATCAAATAAACAATAAAAAAACAAAAAGATGACATATACACCAAAAGTAGACAGTAACCTAAATGGATCTCGCGAGTGGTTAGATTTCGCCAGGCCAACAAGAGAGGGTCCCTTTGTGATCCACCGGCGCCGCCGCTGATTCCCTCTCCCTCGGCTAGCCGCTCTGGCGGCAGGTGGAGGGTCGGGGAACCTTGGATCTGGGTGTTGGTTGGGTTATTAGTAGGGTTAAGGGTTGAGGGAGACGCTGTTGAGGCCATTGCGGCGCCTGTGAATAAGTCTCCCCAGGCTTCGTACACAGTTAGGCGGGGCTCTTGCCTTCGTCTAGGAGCCAACAGGGTGAGGGATCCCCTGATCTCGTCAAGGTCATGGGCTACAATGTCTGGAGAGACCGACACTGTCCGGGTTGGACCTTAGATGGGTGGTGGTTCTATGTAGACATAGTTTCTTCTTCCTCTTTGCCGGTATGATATTTTTGCTGCTGTTCTTCCTCTTTCTTTATGTTGTTGCTGGACGGATATTCTACTTTGCCCGGGCGGTTGGCCCGGCCGCGGCGACGGAGCCAGATTTTAGTTCTCTTCCTTCTGGAAGGGTCACATATATAGTGGTACTCAAAGCCATGGATGGCGAAGACTGATGCAGGTGTGTTGGATGCACATGTGTTTCCTTGTCTTTTCGGTGCCAAGGCGAAGAAAAGGGGAAGCGGCATGGCAGCAATTATGCCGTTGTTGAAGATGATGATCTGTTTGGGTCTTGTTACAGATTCTTGTGTTGCATGGGTCTTCTCGCAAGGTTAGGGATGATACACAGGGTTTCGGAGATCTTCGTGTTTACAGGTAGTGTTAGGATGCTCTTTGTTATTCTGGTTTAGTGTGTGTGTTAGAATGTGCTTGTATGGGTTAAAGACTATTATTTCGTGATTTGAATACAAGCATACTTTCAAAAAGAAAAGATGATTGTTTGAAGCAATTTTTTGACAAACATAGTATAAGATACACTCTCACAAACACGTATCTACACTCATCCCTATAAACATAAGCATGTACACCCTATCCATCTCTATGGCCTTCACACTAAAAAACATTCCATATTTATATTTACGAGACACCAAAGCATCAACTTTTTTTGAACATAGTACAGACGCAAGCGCTCATATATACGTGCATACACTCGCCCCTATGAACGCACAGACGCACACCCTACCCCTATGAGCACCTCCATGAGACTGAGCCGGAATATCATCTTGAAATTTTACAAAGTCACCGTAGGCGCCTCGTAGTCGATGAGAACGTCTCCTCCCACTGAAAGTGTATTGCCAGAAATCCTAAAATAAATCTAGCAATAAATGTGAGCACCAGGATTTGAACCCTGATGGGCTGGGGATACCACTGTCATAGGTTGGTTCGCCCAAAACGTCAACTTTGGTTGCTTGGGTCGCACGTAGGTCACACCTACAATGCAAAATCTAGCCCCGTAAGGGTCCTCAGCCTGGCCAGGCTGAGAGAAACGTAGGATTCTGACGTTTCCCTCGTGGAGGCCCAACTGGGGCAAATTGGCAGCACCACAATGCAGGCCCTTCTGGTGACTCTTAATGGGTTTAATGCGGTAATTTTGGGTGCACAATATTCCCATCAGTTTGCATGTGGTCATGGTGATTTACTCTGTGCACAATATTCACTTTACTAGTCTGCCCTCGATTGCAGCTTAAGCAAACACCATCTTAAATTGGGGAACGGAATTCA
>NW_025251588.1:0-2097 GCF_018294505.1 Triticum aestivum | reverse complement strand
ATGGCGACGTGGGCCCGTAAGGCACACAGCCAAGTTAGTAAAAGTTTTGCAATGTCTAGACTCGACTTCGGCCAAGGAGTGTGGAAGGGGGATTCCTACAGGCAGTCGGCTCTGATACCAACTTGTGACGCCCCCGATTTAATCGTACACTAATCATGCACGCAAATGTGTACGATCAAGATCAGGGACTCACGGGAAGATATCACAACACAACTCTACAAATAAAATAAGTCATACAAGCATCATAATACAAGCCAGGGGCCTCGAGGGCTCGAATACAAGTGCTCGATCATAGACGAGTCAGCGGAAGCAACAATATCTGAGTACAGACATAAGTTAAACAGGGTGCCATAAGATGGCTAGCACAAACTGGGATACAGATCGAAAGAGGCGCAGGCCTCCTGCCTGGGATCCTCCTAAACTACTCCAGGTCGTCGTCAGCGGGCTGCACGTAGAAGTAGGCACCTCCGGTGTAGAAGGGGTCGTCGTCGATGGTGGCGTCTGGCTCCTGGACTCCAGCATCTGGTTGCGACAACCAGGAAGAAGGAAAGGGGGAAAAAGGGGGGAGAAAGCAACCGTGAGTACTCATCCAAAGTACTCGCAAGCAAGGAACTAAACTACATATGCATGGGTATATGTGTAAGGAGGCCATATCAGTGGACTGAACTGCAGAATGCCAGAATAAAAGGGGGATAGCTAATCCTGTCGAAGACTACGCTTCTGGCAGCCTCCGTCTTGCAGCATGTAGGAGAGAGTAGATTGAAGTCCTCCAAGTAGCATCCTCAAGTAGCATCTCCAAGTAGTATCTCATAGCATAATCCTACCCGGCGATCCTCTCCTCGTCGCCCTGCGGAAAAGTGATCACCGGGTTGTCTGTGGAACTTGGAAGGGTGTGTTTTATTAAGTATCCGGTTCTAGTTGTCATAAGGTCAAGGTACAACTCCAAGTCGTCCTGTTACCGAAGATCACGGCTATTCGAATAGATTAACTTCCCTGCAGGGGTGCACCACATAGCCCAACACGCTCGATCCCATTTGGCCGGACACACTTTCCTGGGTCATGCCCGGCCTCGGAAGATCAACACGTCGCAGCCCCACCTAGGCAAAACAGAGAGGCCAGCACGCCAGTCTAGACCTAAGCGCGCAGGGGTCTGGGCCCATCGCCCTGAGCACACCTGCACGTTGCGTGGGCGGCCGAAAGCAGACCTAGCCTAGTGGCGTTCCAGTCCAATTCGGCGCGCGCCGCTCCGTCGCTGACGTCTGAAGTGCTTCGGCTGATACCACGACGTCGGGATACCCATAACTACTCCCACGTAGATGGTTAGTGCGTATAGGCTCGTAGCCAGACTCAGATCAAATACCAAGATCTCGTTAAGCGTGTTAAGTATCCGCGAACGCCGAACAGGGCCAGGCCCACCTGTCTCCTAGGTGGTCTCAACCTGCCCTGTCGCTCCGCCACAAGTAACAGTCGGGGGCCGTCGGGAACCCAGGCCCACCGGGATGGAGCCACCTGTCCTTTCAGCCCCCTCGTCAGAATCACTTGCGGGTACTCAATGAGCTGACCCGTCTTTAGTCACCATCTGTAAAGTATGTATGTATGTATAGTATATACCCGTGATCACCTCCCAAGTGATCACGGCCCGATAGTATAGCAAGGCAGACTGACAAGAATGTAGGGCCAATGATGATAAACTAGCATCCTATACTAAGCATTTAGGATTGCAGGTAAGGTATCAACAGATGTAGCGACAATGTCAGGCTATGCATCAGAATAGGATTAACGAAAGCAGTAACATGCTACACTACCCTAATGCAAGCAGTATAGAGGAGAATAGGCGATATCTGGTGATCAAGGGGGGGGCTTGCCTGGTTGCTCTGGCAAGAGAGAGGGGTCGTCAACTCCGTAGTCGAACTGGTCGGCAGCAGCGTCGGTCTCGTAGTCTACCGGAGAGAAGAGGGAGAAGAAACAATGAATACAATGCAAACAAATGCATACCGATGCATGACATGACAAGTAACGATGCTAGGTGTGCCCAATCGCGGTAGTAGGTGATACCGACGAAGGGGGGAAACATCCGGGAAAGTACTCCCGGTGTTT
>NW_025251587.1:0-2097 GCF_018294505.1 Triticum aestivum | reverse complement strand
TTCGAGGATCGAATTGTTGTGCCCAAAGGTGAACTTCGTAAGGTGATCATGAACGAGGCTCACAACTCTCTCCTCTCCATCCACCCTGGTAGTACGAAGATGTATCAGGACCTCAAGCAAGCTTATTGGTGGACTCGAATGAAGCGCGAGATCGCTCAATTCGTGAACGAATGTGATGTCTGCAGAAGAGTGAAGGCAGAACACCAAAGGCCAGCTGGTCTCCTCCAACCTCTTGCCATTCCAGAATGGAAGTTTGACCACATTGAAATGGACTTCGTGACTGGGTTTCCAAAGTCCAAGCGTGGCAATGATGCTATATTTGTCGTCATCGACAAGCTCACCAAAGTGGCTCATTTTCTGCCTATCAAAGAGTCAATCACTGCAGCTCAATTGGCGGAACTCTATACCTCTCGCATTGTCTCTCTGCACGGTATTCCTCAAGTGATATCTTTAGATCGTGGCAGCATCTTTACCTCCAAGTTTTGGGATTCTTTTCAGAAGGCCATGGGCACCAACATCCGCTTCAGCACAGCTTTCCATCCTCAAACGAGCGGTCAAGTCGAGCGTGTCAACCAAATTCTTGAAGATATGCTCAGGGCTTGTGTGATCTCCTTCGGCATGAAGTGGGAGGATTGTCTTCCTTATGCTGAATTCTCATACAACAACAGCTTTCAAGCAAGTTCGGGCAAGGCCCCCTTTGAAATTCTGTATGGCAGGAAGTGCCGTACCCCTCTCAACTGGTCTGAAACCGGTGAACGTCAGCTGCTGGGTAATGACTTAATCACAGAAGTAGAAGAAATGTGCAAAGTCATTCGTGATAACCTCAAAGCAGCCCAGTCCCGCCAGAAGAGCTACTATGATAGTAAGCATCGTGATCTGGTTTTCGAGATTGGAGATCATGTTTACCTCCGCGTCTCTCCCATGAAAGGTACTCGTCGCTTCGGTATCAAAGGGAAGCTTGCCCCTAGATACGTGGGACCTTTCAAGATTGTCAGCAAGAGAGGCGACCTCGCCTACCAACTCGAGCTTCCTTCAAACTTTGCAAATGTTCATGACGTGTTCCATGTCTCTCAGCTTCGAAAGTGCTTCAAGACTCCTGACCGCACCGTCAACTTCGAGGACATTGAGCTCCAAGAAGATCTCTCCTATCGTGAGCACCCAGTTGCTATTCTCGAAGAGACTGAACGCAAGACTCGCAACAAGTCAATCAAATTTCTCAAAGTTAAGTGGTCACACCATTCCGACCGTGAAGCTACCTGGGAACGCGAGGATCACCTCCGTTCCGAGTACCCGGAGTTCTTTCAGTCCTAGATCTCGGGACGAGATCTTTTCGTAATGGTGGAGTGTTGTAACGCCCCAGATGTAACTTTCCATATTTGTATCCAACTCTTGCCGTCCCTGGCGCTAAGTTATATTTATTTCTCGGGTTGGGTCTTTGTCTCCGTGTGTTGTTTTTCTTTTTCGTGCATCTCTTATCATGTCATCACGTGCATTGCATTTGCATACATGTTCATCTCATGCATTCGATCATTTTCCCCGTTGTCCGTTTTGCATTCCGGCGCTTCGTTCTCCTCCGGTGGTCATTTCTACCTTTCTTTCTTGTGTGGGGTTTAAACATTTCCGGATTGGACCGAGTCTTGCCAAGCGGCCTTGGTTTACTACCGGTAGACCGCCTGTCAAGTTTCGTGTCATTTGGACTTCGTTTGATACTCCAACGGTCAACCGAGGGACCGAAAAGGCCTCGTGTGTGTTGCAGCCCAACACCCCCCAAATTTGGCCCAAAACCCACCAAACTCTGCTCCATGTCCTAGAGCGTTCGATCACGATCGTGTGGGCAAAAACCGCACCTCATTTGGACTCTCCTAGCTCCCTCTATGCCTATATATACACCCCTCCGTTTTCGGATCTCTTCCTCTCCCCGAACCCTAAAAAAAAAAGATTTCCTTCCTCCGCCGCCGACGGACGTGTCCGGATCGGACCGGACACCGTCCGCCCCGCCGCCGCCAGCCAACCGCGAGCCGCCAAGTGGCGCCTCGGGTCCCCAGTTCACCGCCGACGCCCGGGGCCCGCCAGGCCCACGAGGGGCCCTCCCCGGCC
>NW_025251586.1:0-2097 GCF_018294505.1 Triticum aestivum | reverse complement strand
ACCCAAACGCTTTGATCATCTCATCAAAGCGAATGTTCCAACTCCGAGATGCTTGCACCAGCCCATAGATTGAGCGCTGGAGCTTGCATACTTTGTTAGCATTCTTAGGATCGACAAAACCTTCCGGCTGCATCATATACAACTCTTCCTTAAGGAAGCCGTTAAGGAATGCCGTTTTGACGTCCATCTGCCATATCTCATAATCATAGTATGCGGCAATTGCTAACATGATTCGGACGGACTTCAGCTTCGCTACGGGTGAGAAAGTCTCATCGTAGTCAACCCCTTGAACTTGTCGATAACCCTTAGCGACAAGTCGAGCTTTGTAGATGGTCACATTACCATCTGCGTCCGTCTTCTTCTTAAAGATCCATTTGTTTTCTATGGCTCGCCGCTCATCGGGCAAGTCAGTCAAAGTCCATACTTTGTTTTCATACATGGATCCTATCTCGGATTTCATGGCTTCTAGCCATTTGTCGGAATCCGGGCCGGCCATCGCTTCTTCATAGTTCGAAGGTTCACCGTTGTCTAACAACATGATTTCCAGGACAGGGTTACCGTACCACTCTGGTGCGGAACGCGTCCTTGTGGACCTACGAAGTTCGGTAACTTGATCCGAAGCTTCATGATCATCATCATTAACTTCCTCTCCAGTCGGTGTAGGCACCACAGGAACATTTTCCCGCGCTGCGCTACTTTCCGGTTCAGAAGGGGTGACTATCACCTCATCAAGTTCCACTTTCCTCCCACTCAATTCTTTCGAGAGAAACTCCTTCTCCAGAAAGGACCCGTTCTTGGCAACGAAGATCTTGCCTTCGGATCTGAGGTAGAAGGTATACCCAATAGTTTCCTTAGGGTATCCTATGAAGACGCATTTTTCCGATTTGGGTTCGAGCTTTTCAGGTTGAAGTTTCTTGACATAAGCATCGCATCCCCAAACTTTTAGAAACGACAGCTTAGGTTTCTTCCCAAACCATAATTCATACAGTGTCGTCTCAACGGATTTCGACGGAGCCCTATTTAAAGTGAATGCGGCAGTCTCTAAAGCATAGCCCCAAAATGAGAGCGGTAAATCGGTAAGAGACATCATAGATCGCACCATATCCAATAGAGTGCGATTACGACGTTCGGACACACCGTTTCTCTGAGGTGTTCCAGGCGGCGTGAGTTGTGAAACTATTCCACATTTCCTTAAGTGTGTACCAAATTCGTGACTTAAATATTCTCCACCACGATCTGATCGTAAGAATTTTATTTTCCCGTCACGTTGATTCTCGACTTCACTCTGAAATTCCTTGAAATTTTCAAAGGTTTCAGACTTGTGTTTCATTAGGTAGACATACCCATATCTACTTAAATCATCAGTGAGAGTGAGAACATAACGATATCCTCCGCGAGCCTCAACACTCATTGGACCGCACACATCGGTATGTATGATTTCCAATAAGTTGGTTGCTCGCTCCATTGTTCCGGAGAACGGAGTCTTGGTCATCTTACCCATGAGGCATGGTTCGCACGTGTCAAATGATTCGTAATCAAGAGACTCCAAAAGTCCATCTGCATGCGCTTGACACCAATGTGACCAAGGCGGCAGTGCCACAAGTATGTGGGACTATCGTTATCAACTTTACATCTTTTGGTATTCACACTATGAATATGTGTAACATCACGTTCGAGATTCATCAAAAATAAACCATTGACCAGCGGGGCATGACCATAAAACATATCTCTCAAATAAACAGAACAACCATTATTCTCAGATTTAAATGAGTAGCCATCTCGAATTAAACGAGATCCAGATACAATGTTCATGCTCAAAGCTGGCACTAAATAACAATTATTGAGGTTTAAAACTAATCCCGTGGGTAGATGCAGAGGTAGCGTGCCGACGGCGATCACATCGACCTTGGAACCATTCCCGACGCGCATCGTCACCTCGTCCTTCGCCAGTCTCCGTTTATTCCGTAGTTCCTGTTTTGAGTTACAAATATGAGCAACCGCACCGGTATCAAATACCCAGGAGCTACTACGAGTACTGGTAAGGTACACATCAATTACGTGTATATCACATATACCTTTGGTGTTGCCGGCCTTCTT
>NW_025251585.1:0-2097 GCF_018294505.1 Triticum aestivum | reverse complement strand
GAACAAAGAAGGGGAGGGATAGCATATTTGTTGTCGTGGATAGATTCTCGAAAATGGCACACTTTATACCATGTCATAAAAGCGATGATGATGTTAATGTTGCTGATTTGTTCTTTCGTGAAATTATTCGCTTGCATGGTGTGCCAAATACTATTGTTTCAGATCGTGATACTAAATTTCTTAGCCACTTTTGGAGATGTTTATGGGCTAAGTTGGGGACTAAACTGCTTTTTAGTACTACTTGTCACCCCCAAACTGATGGACAAACTGAAGTAGTCAATAGAACGTTGTCTACTATGCTTAGGACTGTTTTGAAGAATAATAAGAAAATGTGGGAGGAATGCTTGCCTCATATTGAATTTGCTTATAATCGTTCATTGCATTCTACTACTAAGATGTGCCCTTTTGAAGTTGTGTATGGTTTCCTACCTCGTGCACCTATTGATTTGTTGCCTCTTCCATCTTCGAAGAAGGTTAATTTTGATGCTAAACAACGTGCTGAATTGATTTTAAAAATGCATGAGTTAACTAAGGAAAACATTGAGCGTATGAATGCTAAATATAAACTTGCTGGAGATAAGGGTAGAAAATATGTTGTGTTTGCACCTGGAGATCTTGTTTGGTTACATTTGCGTAAGGATAGATTTCCTGATTTGCGCAAATCAAAGCTAATGCCACGTGCTGATGGTCCCTTTAAGGTGTTAGAGAAAATAAATGATAATGCATATAAACTTGAGCTGCCTGCAGATTTTGGGGTTAGTCCCACTTTTAACATTGCAGATTTGAAGCCTTATCTGGGTGAGCAAGATGAACTTCCGTCGAGGACGACTTCATTTCAAGAAGGGGAGGATGATGAGGACATCAATACAATTGTTACACCCACATCCCCTGCTGCTATACATACTGGACCAATTACTAGAGCTCGTGCACGCCAACTAAATTACCAGGTACTTTCGTTTCTTGGTAATGATTCTAATGTTCATGAGAATATGATGCTGCCTAAATTGGATACATTTGTTTTGCTTACAAATGAAGGGCCTAGCTTGGAGAAGGATGAACATTGGAGCAAGAACAAGCATGGAGATGATGGCATGCGCAAGGGGAACAAGAACGGAGTTACAAGTGATGATTTCAGGACTTTGAAGCCACCATAATGGGTGCATGAAGCCTTGGACGAAATATACAAGATGCCACTTCATAAATTTCGTCCCGAGGCTATTTTAGGTGCTGCGTCACCTTATTATTGGGCCAGGCCCATGTAATTTCGAAATACATAAGTATAGGCTATTTTTAGAGTCCGTATGTGTGGGGAAACAAGAGATAGGATTGATTTCGGACCCCTCCACCAAGGGCCACGAAATTCCCCCCTCTTCCTCCATATATACAGCCCTTAGGGCCTCGTTTAGACTTTGGGTTTTGTTTAGATTAAAAGTTCGCCATAGCTGCAACTTCGCGTACTTCGTTTGTGTTCAACGACCAGACAAAGGCGGCACAGAACCCCACCTTGATCAATAAAGCTTTCATCTTATATTCGCAATATCTAGATTGCAATCTCAGTTTCTTGCTTGTTCTTCGTTTGCTCGCAGGAAACAGACCCGTCGTGGTCAGGTTGATCGTGCTCCGGCGTGGTCAATAACCTCTCGGAGTTGGTTTAGCGATTGCTAAGGCGCGACGTCCTCGCACGTTCGTAGTCGGATCGTCAAAGTCGACTTCCACCAAAGCGATATCCATCATCTCATCGAAAGACGGGACACCTTTGCCTCTATCACCCATGCACCCTCAAAGTTTTCATCCACATAACGGCGACAAGACGGGGCGTGGCTACAGTGCAGCCTGCCACCCACGAATCCTGGAGCAGGGGTGGCCACAGTGCACTGTACCGAGCGGCCATCCTTCACCCGGCGCGGCACTGTTGCCACGTTGACTATGACATCATCCATGGACGAGCAGCCATTCTCCCACAACGAGCTATCGGTACGGCCCGCAGGTGGCGGGCCCTACCTGCTAGAGAGATACCCAAAGGCGGCACGACCAGGCCAGTCGGTATAGGGGGAGGCCGGCTCCTAGCAGTCGGCCCTCCCCTCCCTAGAAGTTTGC
>NW_025251584.1:0-2097 GCF_018294505.1 Triticum aestivum | reverse complement strand
AAAACAAGTTAAACATGGCATTGATGCAAAATGCACCCAAACATCAAGCAAACACCTCAAAAAAAGGATGCAACATGATAATATGAAACTACATGCAATTCTAAGCATGTTTCATATAGAGCACACTCACAACGGAGCAACGGTTCAACACACACACACTAAACAGGTTATAGCAACAATCTATCCAAAACAGCAACTAGGCATATTGCAAGCACCAAAACAACATGCTACAGCACCCCAACAAGAGAACAAAAGGCATGTACATGATGTACAGGTAAAGCATAACAAAACATGAACACGGAGCTATCTCCAGAAATCACTAGAACATGCTCAAACACACATGGCAAGATTGCAAATAATAATAGTTCAGACTTTGCAGAAAATAACATCAGGTTGCAATGTTTAGAGCTATCAAACAACATGTTACCGGAACTTATCATGGCAAACAAAGGCATGGCATGAATCTACTAGACCCATAGAACAAAAGTCCCTTACTGACCATGAGCCAAAAAGGTTCAGAAAATATGATGGCACCCACGTAAACATAGCAAGTTATATTACAGATTCATACATGGCAGAAACAACGATAAGTAGGCATGTAGATGAGCTTGTACCACTCACCACAGAGAAATACATGGCATGGAAATGCAACCAACAGTAAGAAGACATATTTGTGAAGCTAAGCATGGCAAGAGCAAGTTCATAGGGTGCATGGATCACTAACAACAAGCATGGCAACAACTGAACTTAATGTTAACAGGCTGACAGCAACATTATTTAGCAACTTTGGAGCAAGATAACAACAATCTACAGCAAGATATAAATGCAACCAGGGGCATGGATGGATAGAGCATGACATGTAGAACAAAACACCCTTAGTGAACATCTCCAGATTATGCATAGAATCTTGGAGCAGCAGGTTTACATAGCATCACGAAATAACAGATTCAGCCTAGCAAAACAGTAACAGCAAGTACCCTACTAAGCAAGCTTGATTCACTCACCATAAGTCATTGCATGACAAGATAAGCATAGCATCATCAATAAGACATGTTTATGAAACAAACCAAGGCAAGAACAAGTTCATAGCATGCAAGGATCAACTACAACAACCTTGGCAAAATTGAATAACATGTAAACAATCTGCCAGGAAACATTTGTAGCAAAAGTAGAGCAAGCAAATGACATGCTAGACTACTCCATAATTGCAAACAGGGGAATGAATGGATAGAGAATAACCATATGTTCAAAACATCCTTACTGAAGTATCTCAAAATATGCATGGATCTCTCTGTACCATCAAGTTTACATGGCATGAAAATAACAGCAGAACAGGGACTAAAATCAGCAACATCACGAAGCCTAGTTTACATGCTTGTGCTAGTCACCACATTGATCACAAAAATTACATGGTAAGCACCTCTTTAAACAATACATTGCATAGTTCAAAACACATGTAGACATCAACCTCATAGGATGCACACATCAATCATGGCAAAAATGACAAATGAGCATGTTCTGTTAACAGACAGCAGACAACATCATGAAGCACTCTTGCAACGATGATTCAGGCATCAAGATGAGCTCAAATGAACATGATGCAATGGAATGAAATGAAGTACTCATTGAGACGAACAATTTGACATATTACACGCGCAAAACAAAGCAGTACGCATGGAGATATGATGTGATGAACATGGCATGATAATGTCACAGATTCGGGGACTTAGGCAAAATTATACCTCCGCGAAAAGTCAACGCGGGACGGAGGGAAGCGGGACGGGCGGATCCGGGACGCAGGCGCCCGTTTGGTTGAGATCCCGGTGGATCTCATCCCGATCCACCGGATCCGGCCGGCGAGGTCCGGCGACCTTCCGGCGAGGCGGCGAGGCGCAGGGAGGAGCGGGGGAGCCGACGGGAAGGGCTCCGGCGAAAGGCATTGGCGCGGCGGCCGGAGCACTACAACAGACGGAGGCGGCGCGGGGCCGGCGGCGCTCGCAGCCGGCGGGACCGGCGGCGGGGCATGAGGCCGGCGGAGGGCGCGGCGCCGGCGGGCGAAGAAGAGGCATTGGGCGCGGCGGCGGCGAACAGCCGGGC
>NW_025251583.1:0-2097 GCF_018294505.1 Triticum aestivum | reverse complement strand
TCGCGGCGGCCGTCCGTGGCTAGGGTTTGATCCATGCCAATCTGTTGTCGATTCTGTGATGAAATGCCTACCTGTGAAGCTAAAAAGCATTTTTGGCAAAAATACCGGGCAAGCTATGGTGGACCCGCAGTTCAAATTCCAGCCGGTTCCAGCTGAATCGGCCGAAGGTGGTCTGAATTGCCGGGAGTAGCTACGAGGGTCGGAAATGCATGCTTTTTGGCGACCGTCCGTAAAATAGGGTCTACTTTGAGATAGACATGGAATGCCGCGTTAGGGGTGACCCTCCTTGTAGCCGCTTCACGAAAAACGCGTGTCTTTAGCATTCAAAAAATGAAAAACGGTTTTTCTTGTTAAACAAGTTGTAACCTCGCTTTGGCAACATTGTTTGCCATCACAAGACGGAGGCATGCACCAAATTTGGGTATATTATCAGAAACAATTCATCGGATGCGGCCATATCATTGCTAGTTTGGCTTGAAAGCCATGAATCTTCGTTCATGGTAGGTCGTTTTTGAGAACACTTTTTCAAGAAAACATCTGTATTGCAAGTTTAGTATTTTTGCTAGTTGGTAGGCCACATTTGATGATGTGACGCGGAGGTCTCCCATTTTTTGATTTTTTTTGAATTTTTTACGGTGTTTTCAAAAACCGGCCGATTTCGTCGCGGCGGCCGTCCGTGGCTAGGGTTTGATCCGTGCCAATCTGTTGTCGATGCTGTGATGAAATGCCTACCTGTGAAGCTAAAAAGCATTTTTGGCAAAAATAACGGGCAAGCTATGGAGGACCCTCAGTTCAAATTCCAGCCGGTTCCAGCTGAATCGGCCGAAGGTGGTCTGAATTGCCGGGAGTAGCTACGAGGGTCGGAAATGCATGCTTTTTGGCGACCGTCCGTAAAATAGGGTCTACTTTGAGATAGACATGGAATGCCGCCGTTAAGGGTGACCCTCCTTGTAGCCGCTTCACGAAAAACGCATGTCTTTAGCATTCAAAAAATCAAAAACGGTTTTTCTTGTTAAACAAGTTGAAACCTCGCTTTGGCAACATTGTTTGCCATCACAAGACGGAGGCATGCACCAAATTTGGGCATATTATCAGAAACTATTCATCGGATGCGGCCATATCATTGCTAGTTTGGCTTGAAAGCCATGAATCTTCGTTCATGGTAGGTCGTTTTTTAGAACACTTTTTCAAGAAAACATCCGTATTGCAAGTTTAGTATTTTTGCTAGTTGGTAGGCCACATTTGATGATGTGACGCGGAGGTCTCCTTCAGGTGTAGCAATGTCAATCTCCAGGTCCTCAAACCCTTGGACTATGTCCTCCACCGTGACACGAGCATAGCCATCTTGAATGGGGGTGTTGTGGTGGAGTGCTCCAGGTAAACATGGTAAAGCACTGCCGATGGCTACCTTCACGGACATGTTCCCGATAGGATAATACATATGACATTCTTTCATCTCCTTTATATCGTCCACGGGGTAGCGAGGAGGCTCCGGTGCAGTAATTTCGACCACCAGAGGCTCCGGTGCAGTAATTTCGACCACCAGAGGCTCCGGTGCAGTAATTTCGATCGTCGGTGCATCTGCACCAGCCGGTGGGGCCTCCGTGGAAGCCACACTGCTGCTGGCTTCTGAGATCCGCTGGATGATCTTCATGCTGCGCCCGAGCTGCATCTCGTTCGGCTACTAGTACACTCACGGTTTTCTTCATCACATCCATTTCCGATGCCAACCGCGCCACAACATCTGCTTCCCGATCCATCTTTCTCTTCCGGCTTCTGTAACCGTACGGGTCATCGTTCTGGGGGAACCCTATTTTCCACGGAATGTGCCCCATGCCTCGTACACGTCCTCCGTGTTCAGGATTCCCGAGGGCTTTTGTCAGCGCGTCGTTCTCTCTGTTGAACTTGATCTTCCCCTCTTGAGCATCCCTCATTGCGTCAATAAGGGCTTGGGTGGGTTTAATTATTTTGCCCCGGTAAACACAGTCCCCTGTCTCCGGGTTCAGCGTTCCCCCATGCCCGTACCACCAGCTTTTGGCCCTTGGGTCCCATCCCTCCGTACCTGGACGGATTCCTCGCGCCCTCAGCTCGTTCTCC
>NW_025251582.1:0-2097 GCF_018294505.1 Triticum aestivum | reverse complement strand
GCAACCTCATCCACAACGCCCTCCACGGCTAGTAGTTGAAGCCGAGGCTGAGCCGTCCGTACCCGAGCCAGTTCAACCACGCCGTCCTTCGCCTCCTCGGATCTGCTTCCCCTCCGCCGACATACGGCCACAGAAACAGAGTCAACAATTTGGCCATGGATTCGTCCAAGCCTGCACCCTCCAGAACATCAGTTTCCCCGGTAAAAAGAAGAAGATCGGCGCGACATGTGGAGGTGACCACACCGGCAACCGAAAAAGGTACTCCTCTTCCCTTATTCATGCAAATCTTACGTCTCTGCTTGCACGGTAGTCATCCCACAGAAGACACTAGTTGACCGCTTCTTCTTGATAGTAGATGTTCCTAGTAACTCACGATGCACAAGGTTTCTCCTCATATACTATTTCACCTTAGCTAGAGGTCCGTCGCCCCCCTGAATTTCAATTTCTGGCCAGTTGATTCAAAATTAACAGAAGCATTCCCCGGCGTAACAGGTGCTAGTACGCCTATTACGCCAGGGAAGCAGCGCCTTGGTGTTTATCTTAGGTACGTGTGCGGCCTAGAGCTACTGGCGCCCGATTTGGAGGTCGGCCGCGATTAAAGGGATGGCTTGGGGGCGCTGCCAAGCACGGCGGTGGTGTCAGCTCGAGGGGAGGGCGGGGCGGCGGAGGCAGGGTTCCGGGCCGGTGGTCGCTGGCGGTTCGAGAAAGATCATCAACAGTGACTGGCGGGAGGTAGACGAAGGCCATCTGCCCGTTCCTTATAGATCGGACGGTTCATTAAAAAATCGAGTGACCAATTTATTTTCAGTCGACTATTATGACCACATGTGGTGGTGTGCTGGAGGAGTACCTGCATTTCATGTGCTCATATATTACAGAATCATACGGAGTAGAATCTAATTTTGTTTGCCATGCACTGTTGTAGAGCTATCATATGTCTCCTGTCATTTATTTTTCAGCCACCTGCTATCTGCTACTTTTACAGTGCACTAGTTCTGCCCACACTTCACCCATACTCTCACTATTGTGTTTTTCTGCAAGGGTATTTCAGAGTCTGCCCAAAGAGAAGCAACAAAGAAAAGAGAGAAGTCGCGCCAGCTTTCTTCGCGGGTATGCATGACACGTTACAGCGCTATAAAGGGTGCAGTGTCAGCAGATGGAGACGGTAAACGTAGCTCTAGAGTTGATGACCTCACTCGCAATGAACCACCATCCCAGGTGCTTGCTTTAACTTCGCGGTGTCATATGTGGTTGCATGTTCCATATGGTGTCTAGCTTGTATTCGAAAGACCGAAGTCGGTCTGATAAGGAAAGATATTTTTTTACATGAACCACCATCCCGTGAGCACCAGAAGACAAATAGCTAGTTAGGGCACTGGCCGACCCAGAGACAAGCTCAACAAAGATAGGCATCACCTGGAAGCCAACTAAAAAGCTGCGATGGTGGCGAAGCAACCCGCTTCCCACCAGTCTGTTAGGTCCTAGATGATTATGCTCACCACTCCAGCCGGATGTCTAGCTTGTATTGCTTCCAATTTGGTTAAATTGCATCTGCTTAGCTTACACATTATACCTTTGAATATGACATGCCTTTCTGTTTTTGGTACATACTAGTACATCTGTGTATTAACCATGTTCTTAAATCAAACTAATGTTCTTGTGTATCCCTCATCAATCACTTATGACGAGGCAGGCAGGCAAGGGGACTAGTCCTCATTTAAAGAACACAGCGTCAGCCTCCCGACATGATTCTCAAGAAACAGAAATGCTAGATGGAGATAGTGAATGTAGCTCTGTAGTTGATTACATCATTTCCCCTACACTAGCATCGCAGGTGCTTACTCTAACTTGGCAGCGTGATATGTGGTTGCATGTTGCATATGATGTCTAGATTGTAATTCTTCCAAACTGGTTAAACTGCATGTGCTAGTCTACTTAGATTATACATTATACCTGTTAATGTGACATGTCTTCATGTATTTAGTACATAGTACATCTGTCTATTAAGCATGTCCTTACATAAAGCTATTGTTTTTTTGTATCCCGCATCAATCAATATGATGAGACACCTTTAGTATATGCAGTGCGATATTAGTT
>NW_025251581.1:0-2097 GCF_018294505.1 Triticum aestivum | reverse complement strand
CTACTTCCGCTCATGTTGCTGTGCTAGACCAGGACTCACGGTACTACCACGCGCATGGGGCGGTACTACCGCGTAGGGCGCGGATGTAAAAAATTACATCCGCCCCTACAGCCGCGCGAGTGGCTGAGTCTGGTCCGAGGCCATGGTACTACCGCAAGGGCGTGCGGTACTACCGCGGGGGCCTGCGGTACTACCGCTCCTAGGAGCAGTACTATCGCATGCCTCAGAACAGCAACACTAGGAATCCTTCTCTTTGCAAAATATGAAGAAGATGGAGGATGCTCCAAAGCGCAAAGGGAAAGGCGGTGCACAGGGAGAACACGTGTACGTGATGATTCCACCCGAACCTTTCCAACGCGGACCTCCTCTTAATAGTACGGCTTTCCTACGACTCAAATCCACCGAAAAGAAACATAGAAAAACGCCGTCTTCAATAGTCTTCGAGGGGCACCAAACCATCTTGTGCCTAGTGGCGAAGCGTCTGAAATACTCGAGGCACACGATCAGTCCGCAAAAGCATTGTCATCAATCACCAAAACACCTTAGGGATAAATATGCCCTTACATTGAGTCATTGATGTACCCAAATATGTTTTACAACAAGTGTGCCATGAAAACAAAGTCAAATGACTCAAAATATACCAACATAGTTTCAGCAAGCATAACGTCATTACTTTCAGAGTGCTCTCTTGCTATGTTGTTGAGAACTAGCCGAATTGAAGGATACACGCGAAGAATATGCATATAGTAGTTTTGTGGTAAGATCCCTAAGGAGTGTCGCCTGACCTAATCAAACCCATCTGTTGGTTCATGCCTTTACTAGTTTAAATGTCTTCCAATTCTAATGCTTGAATAATCCATTCAGCTTGATCCACACGAAGCATTATAATGTTCTTACAAGACATCCCAAGAACATTCAACGGATCAGGAAGTTGCTAAATGAACAAAACACAATCACAATTCTCCTTAGCAGTAGCAACTGGAGATAGCCGAAGTTGATGAGCAAAACAATGCACATAATAGGCAGAAGGGGACTCATCCATAATTAGTTTCTTTAGACCATTGACATGACCCTTCATGTTGCTAGTGTTGTGATACCTTTGCCGACATACTCTATAGAAGTTCAAACCATGATCCATAAGCAAGCTTTCAATTGCTGTTTTGAGTGTCAAAGATGTGGTGTTCACAACATCTAAAATACGAAAAAACCTCTCAACTACCCTTCCTATTTCATCATCATAACACAGACAAAGAGACAATTGTTATTGTAGATACACATCACTTGATTCATCGACAAGTATTGAGAAACAATTACCACCTACCCCTTCCATCATACGCCTAGTAGTTTCTTTGGTACATGATTTGATGGGGTCTGTTTGTATTTCTTGAGCTATCATTTTATTGTTCCTTGAAGCATTCTTGAGAACCACCTCGTTCACTTCTTCAAAATCTCTCCTAGCCAGTGTATAAGCTCAAGGAAATTACCTTTATGTAGTGAATTTTCTCTCCAATTCATGTCAACGAAAAGCTAACCCTTGACGCAAAAGAAACCTTGGGCATTAAAAGGAATATGTCAACCAACTATATATAAAACCTTGCCTTGTTTGGTGGTTGAAGAAAATGACTCTATGATTGTTGTTTTTGGTGCAATGAAGGAATTGTATTTCTCTTGTGTTTTGTTGCGTGCACTATTGATTCCACCAACACGTTTCACAAAACTATCCTTGTGATTCTAATTTCTAAACCATCCATTCACAAAAAATGTCCACCAACATGCAATTATCCTCGAAAAGATGACATACCAGCAGGAAACATCATATAGTTCTTTATTATACTCAAGCCAACCAGAAGACTTGAACCATTTAGCTACAAATATCGATGCGCACCTCCATCCGGGGGGGGGGGGTGTTGTGGAAAAGTATGTTTTTTGGTCGACAAGCCCCTTTTGCAATGTATCCTCTTGTAATCGTATTCAGATCATTAACATCACAAGCTGCGATTGACATCCTCTTCCCAGGATCAGGTTCACGCAATTGAACATCATAAACTGCATCTTCAATGTCATCCTCTCCCCGTATATTTTCTTATTATTGACTTC
>NW_025251580.1:0-2097 GCF_018294505.1 Triticum aestivum | reverse complement strand
TTGTCTTCTATGGATCAATACCCCAGTCCAACCTTTACTTTGATCTTCTGTCGAGTATTACCCCCCCTGGTATCTCGAGATTATCATGGAACTGCATAACTTTTTATGAGTTCATCAAGTACTACCTTCCCACTGATTCCAATTTCTCACGGGCTCTGAGTTATTAAACACTCAAAGACACCGATAACTGAACCAAGTCCGCACTACGGTTCAACAACTCTTCAGTAAGCTTCTATAAGTACGAGTTTGTACCCGATCACGCCATTCCTAGCCTGTTTGGCTATATCATTGTCGTGATGATTTTAACTGTGCTACCCGGTCCTTCTTCTCGGAGCACAATTTTCGACGATGAATTAAGCTTACGTCGATTTTCCTCGTCATTCCCTTTCACCTTAAACAACAAGCTTGAGTTCGAGTTTATGTCGTAACTGTGGTTCCAATAACCTCTTGCTTCATCATTCCCTTGACTTGATGTCGTCGCTGATTGACTACATCTGCATGAAATCTCTCGACAATTGTGTCGTGATCATCATCAACCTTATGAGCTCTACCAGGAATTCAATTGAATTCATGATGGGTAATACCATCCTTGCCCCTCGATGATTCCTGTTCTCATCGACCACTTTATTTCCTTCCGTTCAACACAACTTGTTCGTGTTTTGTGTAAACTTTGAGATCACTGCTACCCAGCATTGTTCTTCTTTACCTTGGAATATTACCACCTTTTATGTCATCAATGTTATGAGAATTTCACCACCTCTTAAGAATTCTTGGTATGGTGAAACTTTTCACCATCACCATTCTTCTTGGGTCCTCGTGTTGATTCCAACCGGGGTACCAACAAGTGAGCGGTGCTGTTTGGATTCTGCCCTTCTAGCAACCCTATTGCTTTGAAGTTAATAGTCGGCCGTTCATTCTTAGTCTATTGATTATTGAATCACCATTCTGACATTGGTCGTGCAACCCAACCCGTATTGCGGGCGCACCATTCAACCAATGTTTAATTATGTATGTTTTCCTCGAGTATATCCCATTATATCGTTTAATCTGACGGATGTTATCCCCTTATCCACATAATTGTGGAGATCCATCTTTTGGATACCTCGTTGAATTATCGCTGAGTCCATCAGCCACCTCATCATCCTCTCCTTGGGTTAATGATGAACTCTTGATAACGGAAAACACTTCATAGTTCATTTCCCCGAGAATCTTACAATGTCATCTCGTCAATTTGCGTTGCACCTTTTCTTCCCAGGTATCCTGAGTCTGAGGTACCATGACACCAATTGGACCTGAATCTCGGTCAGATATGATGGTTGGGACAACTTTCCAGGATTTATGTTGTTGGTCCTTTGATGACCCGGTAACCTGATGTCATGCCTAGCACCCCCCCGGCTGGAGGACCTATCCTTATAGATTCCTTTTCAGCAAGGTTATCCGTTCATCCATGAGGAAATTGTAAGACTTATTCTACAAGTTATTCCTGATGGATCCTTCGTGTTTCCAAAGTCTGATCTTCACATGAAGACCATGTCAATGCTATCTCGAAGCATGTCTGCGATACTCTGATTTTCAACAAGAACATCCGAAGCCCAATGCTAAATGTTTCTTGCTCAATTATCCGAACACCGTTGTATGGGTAATGTCATGAAATTTTTCTCCCCTTACCTAAAATGGTTTTCTACCTACTATCCTGTCATGGATATCATCTGCTTGTCCTTGGGAAGGATATACCCTCGAAATATGTGTTTAAACATATTTTCCATTCCATTGTTCTATTTGATCTGATGATCACCTTTTCCTTTCCATTGTTTTGTTTAACCTTTCTTGTGGTCTATATGATCTAAGCAGTAATGTTCTCCTGCTTATGTAAACACCTCGGTGTACAACTCTGTCAGCAAGACCCTGTTACTATTGTTGAAAACATTCCGGTAACCACCGATGGATGAGAACTTTGCCTATTGGCCCGCCTCGTTCAACGAGCAGGAAAATGGTTCTCTTCGTCCCTCGCCCTTGGTATCGATGTTGTTGCCGACATATCTGACAGGCTACCCTTTGACACACCTTACTATCATGACCGTGCAAAATGTCGGCCCC
>NW_025251579.1:0-2097 GCF_018294505.1 Triticum aestivum | reverse complement strand
CGACAATCGGAGTGACAAATCCTAATCTTGATCTATGCCAACTCAACAAGTACCATCGGAGAAACCTGTAGAGCACCTTTATAATCACCCAGTTACGTTGTGACATTTGGTAGCACACAAAGTGTTCCTCCGGTATTCGGGAGTTGCATAATCTCATACTCATAGGAACATGTATAAGTCATGAAGAAAGCAATAGCATCATACTAAACAATCAAATGCTAAGCTAACGGAATGGTTCAAGTCAATCACATCATTCTCCAATGATGTTATCCCGTTAATCAAATGACAACTCATGTCTATGGCTAGGAAACATAACCATCTTTGATTCAACGAACTAGTCAAGTAGAGGCATACTAGTGACACTCTGTTCGTCTATGTATTCACACATGTACTAAGTTTCCGGTTAATACAATTCTAGCATGAATAATAAACATTTATCATGATCTAAGGAAATATAAATAACATCTTTATTATTGCCTCTAGGGCATATTTCCTTCATTAATATTATCAGAAATCCACTACACACACATAAACACTATTCTAATCAGAGGGTTAGGATAATATTGTAATAATTAACTGACCCACCGTAGTAGTAGTTGAACTGCACCCAGTGACAACCTATCTTAAAGTTTTGACAAAATCTACATAGTTTAAGAGCAGTTTTGCAAACCGTTTTTTCCATATAGAAAGTTGGAAAGCTTCTGCCAATCCGCTCATTTCTAAACCGTTTATCGTAATGAGGCAAATAATACTGCGTTGGAAAGCTTCTTCCAATACTCTCATTCTACATATACAAAGTTTTCCCAAATTCCTGACGGTTCAAGAGTGATTTGAAAAAAGGAAAAACATTTCAAACAGAACAGCCGAGCTTGTATTTTCAGATTTTTTCCAAAATGGTTAATCCGATTGGTGCAAATGATATGGTGTTGGAAAGCTTATGAAAATGCGCTTCTTTTTCATATAGAGTTCGTTCCAATTTTGAACGGTTTAAAAGTAATTTAGAAAACGGTTGAAGTTCCTCCGAGTTTGTATTTTCAGTTTATTTTCTAAATGCTTTATCGGAATGTAGCAAATAATATGGCATTGGAAAGCTTGATATAGAATGTTTCCACCAATTCTTTATGGTTTTATGGTAATATCTAAAATGAATAAAAACGTTTTTTGGCCGTATTTTCGCGAACTTTGTCGGAATGACAAATAATGTACGCTCGAAAGCTACGAAAAATGTGAAAAAAATTATATAGAAAGGTTTCTTTCATTTCTAGCAGTTTTTGAGTAATTTATAAAACAGGAGATCATGTGTTCTGCCTTAATTGCGAAAACAGAGTCTCTGGAAATGCACTGCGTGAAGAGATTGAACTTCTGGGGCAGTTCTGTTGGAACTTCACTCCATTTTTCGCGTGCCGTCTTTTGCCCGTAACTCCCAACCACTTACCGGAATTGAGAAAATTATATAGCGATGGAAAGCTATTGAAAACACAAAAATTCATGTGTTGATTATTTTTTCATACTCGCGAAGATTTAAAAGATTTTTTCTGAATACATAAAAATGTGCTTTAAACGGTATACATGAAACTTTTTTTTCGTAATGTAGCATATAATATAAAGTTGGAAAGCTTATGAATAGGAGCAAATTTTTCATGGCAAATTCGTTTCCATTTAAGAGTAGTTTTAAAAATGGCAAAACAACATTGTTTTGTCTCTTTTTTTATCATGTAATTAAAGCTCGGACACATCACAATATAAATTTTTGAATCGTGTAGGTAGGAACACGCGAACTACTTGCAACAAACCTTTTAGGTCTTTTACTTTTGTATTCTTTTATTCTCATCTGAAACGCATACCGTGTAGTAGTTGAACTCCTTGTTATTTTCACATTGAACTTCTGTCACGTATTTTCGTTCACAATTCCTCACTCATTCATCGGAGTTGCACAAATGATACACCTTTCTGAAACCTGCTGAAAAGACACAACTTTTCCTTATATGATTAAAATTTTGTTTCGAACAACATACACCAATTTGTTTTAACCGTTTATATTGGAGTAGATCATACGATATACCCTTTTAGAAAGTTGTTGAATAAAGAGAATTTTTT
>NW_025251578.1:0-2097 GCF_018294505.1 Triticum aestivum | reverse complement strand
TTACGGTGGGTGAACAAATTACTGTCAAGCAATTGATAGAAAAGTGCATAGTTATGAGATTATCTAGGCATGATCATGTATATAGGCATCACGTCCGTGACAAGTAGATCGAAACGATTCTGCATCTACTACTATTACTGCACACATCGACCGACTCCTGCCTGCATCTAGAGTATTAAGTTCATGAAGAACAGAGCAACTCATTAAGAAAGATGGCATGATGTAGAGGGATAAACTCATGCAATATGATATAAACACCATCTTTTTATCCTCGATGGCAGCATTACAATACGTGCCTTGCTGCCCCTGCTGTCACTGGGAAAGGACACCGCAAGATTGAACCCAAAGCTAAGCACTTCTGCCATTGCAAGAAATATCAATCTAGTAGGCCAAACCAAACTGATAATTCGAAGAGACTTGCAAAGATAACCAATTACACATAAAAGAATTCAGAGAAGATTCAATTATTTCTCATAGATAAACTTGATCATAAACCCACAATTCATCGGATCTCGACAAACACACCGCAAAAAGAGTTACATCGAATAGATCTCCAAGAAGATCGAGGAGAACTTTGTATTGAGATTCAAAGAGAGAGAAGAAGTCATCTAGCTAATAACTATGGACCCGAAGGTCTGTGGTAAACTACTCACAACTCATTGGAGAGGCCTTCGAGATGATGTAGAGGCCCTCCTGGTCGATTCCCCCTCCGGCGAAGCGCCGGCGAAGGCTCCAAGATGGGATCTCACGCATACAGAAGTTTGCGGCGGTGGAATTAGGTTTTCATGGTGCTCGGATATATATAGGAGGAAGAAGTAAGTCGGTTGAGCCACGAGGGGCCCACGAGGGGTGGGGGGCGCCCACCCCCTTAGTGCACGCCGGGCACCCTTGTGGCCGCTTCGTTTGCTGATTGACATCCACTCCAAGTCTCCTGGTTTGCATTTGTTCCGAAAAGATCGCTCCCGAAGGTTTCGTCCCGTTTGGACCCCGTTTGATATTCCTTTTCTTCGATACACTGAAATAGGCAAAAAAATAGCAATTCGGGCTGGGCCTCCGGTTAGTAGGTTAGTCCCAAATAATGATATAAAAGTGTAAAGTAAAGCCCATAAACATCCAAAACGGGTAATATAATAGCATGGAACAATAAAAAATTATAGATACGTTGGAGACGTATCAAGCATCCCCAAGCTTAATTCCTGCTCGTCCTCAAGTAGGTAAATGATAAAAACAGAATTTTTGATGTGGAATGCTACCTAGCATATTTCTCAATGTAATTTTCTTTATTGTGGCATGGATGTTCAGATCCAAATGATTCAAAATAAAAGTTCATATTGACATAAAAACATTAATACTTCAAGCATACTAACAAAGCAATCATGTCTTCTCAAAATAACATGGCTAAAGAAAGCTATCCCTAAAAAATCATATAGTCTGGCTATGCTCTATCTTCATCATAGAAAGTATTTAATCATGCACAACCCCGATGACAAGCCAAGCAATTGTTTCATACTTTAGTGTTCTCAAACTTTTTCAACTTTCACGCAATACATGAGCGTGAGCCATGGACATAGCACTATATGTGATGAGGACATCAATACAATTGTTACACCCACAGCCCCTGCTGCTATACATACTGGACCAATTACTAGAGCTCGTGCACGCCAACTAAATTACCAGGTACTTTCGTTTCTTGGTAATGATTCTAATGTTCATGAGAATATGATGCTGCCTAAATTGGATACATTTGTTTTGCTTACAAATGAAGGGCCTAGCTTGGAGAAGGATGAACATTGGAGCAAGAACAAGCATGGAGATGATGGCATGCGCAAGGGAAACAAGAACGGAGTTACAAGTGATGATTTCAGGACTTTGAAGCCACCATAATGGGTGCATGAAGCCTTGGACGAAATATACAAGATGCCACTTCATAAATTTTGTCCCGAGGCTATTTTAGGTGCTGCGTCACCTTATTATTGGGCCAGGCCCATGTAATTTCGAAATACATAAGTATAGGCTATTTTTAGAGTCCGTATGTGTGGGGAAACAAGAGATAGGGTTGATTTCGGACCCCTCCACCAAGGGCCACGAAATTCCCCC
>NW_025251577.1:0-2097 GCF_018294505.1 Triticum aestivum | reverse complement strand
TAGCAGTTTCTTCATCCATAACATAGCCCTTTGGCACAACAGGTAATTCATATCTAGGGGGAGAGTCTTCATCATCACTTTCATCAATATTATCAGTTTCAATAATTTCATTCTCTCTAGCCCTAGCAAGTTGTTCATCAAGAAATTCACCAAGTGGCACAGTAGTATCAAGCATAGAAGTAGTTTCATCATAAGTATCATGCATAGCAGAAGTGGCATCATCAATAACATGCGACATATCAGAATTAATATCAGAAGCAGGTTTAGGTGTCACAAGCTTACTCAAAACAGAAGGTGAATCAAGTGCAGAGGTAGATGGCAGTTCTTTACCTCCCCTCGTAGTTAAGGGATAAATTTTGGTTCTTGGATCTTTCAAGTTCATCATAATGATAAGCAGATATAAATCCCAAGTGACTCAAAGAATAGAGCTATGCTCCCCGGCAACGGCGCCAGAAAATAGTCTTGATAACCCACAAGTATAGGGGATCGCAACAGTTTTCGGGGGTAGAGTATTCAACCAGAATTTATTGATTCGACACAAGGGGAGCCAAAGAATATTCTCAAGTATTAGCAGCTGAGTTGTCAATTCAACCACACCTGGAAACTTAATATCTGCAGCAAAGTGTTTAGTAGCGAAGTAATATGATAGTAGTGGTAACGGTGGTAAAATGTAACGGTAGCAAAAGTAATATTTTTGGTGTTTTATAGTGATGATAACAATAGCAACGGAAAAGTAAATAAGCGAAGAACAATATATGGAAAGCTCGTAGGCAATGGATCAGTGATAGAGAATTAGGCCGGATGCGGTTCATCATTTAACATTCATAACCTAGGGTGACACAGAACTAGCTCTAGTTCATCAATGTAATGTAGGCATGTATTCCGAATATAGTCATACGTGCTTATGGAAAAGAACTTGCATGGCATCTTTTGTCCTACCCTCCCGTGGCCGCAGGGTCCTATTGGAATCTAAGGGATATTAAGGCCTCATTTTAATAGAGTACTGGATCAAAGCATTAACACATAGTGAATACATGAACTCCTCAAACTACGGTCGTCACCGGGAGTGGTCCCGATTATTGTCACTTCGGGGTTGCCGGATCATAACACATAGTAGGTGACTATAGACTTGCAAGATAGGATCAAGAACTCTCATATATTGATGAAAACATAATAGGTTCAGATCTGAAATCATGGCACTCGGGCCCTAGTGACAGGCATTAAGCATAGCAAAGTCATAGCAACATCAATCTCAGAACATAGTGGATACTAGGGATCAAACCCTAACAAAACTAACTTGATTACATGATAAATCTCATCCAATCCATCACGGTCCAGCAAGCCTACGATGGAATTACTCACGCACGGCGGTGAGCATCATGAAATTGGTGATGGGGGATGGTTGATGATGACGATGGCGACGGATTCCCCTCTCCAGAGCCCCGAACGGACTCTAGATCAGCCCTCCCGAGAGAGTTTAGGGCTTGGCAGCGGCTCTATATCGTAAAACGCGATGAATCCTTCTCCCTGGTTTTTTTCTCCCTGAAAGTGAATATATGGAGTCAGGGTTGAGGTCGGTGGAGCGTCAGGGGGCCCACGAGGCAGGGGGCGCGCCCAGGGGGGTAGGGCGCGCCCCCCACCCTCGTGGACAGGTGGAGCCCCCATGACGTGGATCTTACTTCCAGTATTTTTTATATATTCCAAAATAATTCTTTGTTGACTTTCAGGTCATTCCGAGAACTTTTATTTCTGCACAAAAATAACACCATGGCAATTCTGCTGAAAACAGCGTCAGTCCGGGTTAGTTCCATTCAAATCATGCAAGTTAGAGTCCAAAACAAGGGCAAAAGTGTTTGGAAAAGTGGATACAACGGAGACGTATCACCGCACACCCGCTTTGCTTCACTGATGAAGTAATGGATCATGAATTCCCTAAAGGATTCAAACCCGTCAATATTGAATCATACGACGGGGCAACCGATCCCGTGGTGTGGATAGAAGATTTCATCCTTCACATCCATATGGCCCGTGGGGACGACCTCCACGCCATTAAATACCTCCACTAAAACTAAAAGGGCCAGCTCGGTACTAGTTAAA
>NW_025251576.1:0-2097 GCF_018294505.1 Triticum aestivum | reverse complement strand
CCCTCGATCCCGATCCAATCGGGGGAGAGGGGGGATATTTCAGGGGTGGGGGAGTGTGGGTGTCGGTGGGCGAGTGGGAGGAGTGGGGAAGGTTATGGGGGTGCGGGGATGGTTGGGCCGGCCTGGCGGGGTGGCCGACTGGGCCGGCTGGGTCGAGGCCCAGTGGGTGGGGGGGGGTTCCATTTATTTATTTATTTTGGTTGTTTGTTTCTTTCTATTTTGTAATTTCTTTTTGTTTTAAATTGTTTGAAATTATCTAGGCAATTTATAAAAATGTGTTTATTACACCATATTTACTTATGCACCTCCCGAAGAATTTTGTTTTAAATTTTGAAAAACTTTTATTGCTGACATTAATTTGAATTTAAATTTTCAAATGGTTTTGAATCATTGCACGGTTAACAACAATAACTATGGTGACATGGCACCATTAGCGTGGGATTACTGTAGCTTAATTACCCGGGCGTTACAAAACTCCTCCACTAGAAGAAATCTCGTCCCGAGATTTAAGAGGTGGAATAAGGGGGAAAGTTCTGGTTACGAAATTCTAACGATTCTTCTTGGTCTTGGTTGCTCTTCACGAAGAGGTCGATCCATTATGTTGCTATCTTCATTCCTCTGCTTCAGGGCATCATGATGAAGTCGTCATCCTTTCTTTGGTGGTTCCATCGTACTTACAAAAAAGGATAATGGGTATCTTCGGAAGAACTGGCCTCTAGAAGGTCGATTATCTGGTAGATAACACCAGGAAGGGTGGCGAAAATTAACTCTCGAATTGTAACTGAAGAAAATTTCGAGAGCAAAGTAAGAAGGTACCATGAGAAGTTTCGATCGGGCAGGCAATCGTTCAATGCCCAGGCAGAAGGTGAAAGGGGTTCAGCGCAACGAGAACAAGTATTGCGTCTGATACCAGAACAGATCACTAGGCAGGTGGCCCGTGAATTACGTATGAAGTCAAGCGCGAGGAATAACTTTGACAACAGGGTGTACAGAAGAGTCAGGTTTCGATCCTGTGGAACTGTGGGTTATGGGCCCACCATGTGAGTTAACGGTAGGAAGGGCGATGACGTCTTGGATGACCATGTAGGCAAGACAGGTCAGCGAATAGCCTTTCAGTTATGTCAGCAACATCGTTGGTACAAAGGGCGAGGGACGAAGAGAACCATCTTCCTGCTCGTGGAACGAGGCTGACCAATAGGCAAAGTTCTCGTCCATCGGTGGTTAACGTAATGTCATCAACAATAGTAACAGGGTCTTACTGACAGAGTTTACATAAGCAGTGAATTATTACTCCTTAGATTATATAGATCACAAGAAAGGTCAAACAAACCAATGGAAAGGAAAATGTGATGATTGGTTAAACAGAACAATGGAAAGGAAAAATGTGATTAAACACATATTTCAGGGGTATATCCTTCCCAAAGACAAGCAGAGCATGATATCCATGATAGGATATATCATGGAAAACCCTTTTAGGAAAGGGGAGAGAAATATCATGACATTACCCATACAAGGTGCTTGGATAATTTGATAAAGAAAATTTTGCATTGTCCTTCAAATGTTCTTATTGAAATTCGGAGTACCACATACATGCTTCGAGATAGCATTGACATGGTCTTCAAACAAAGGCCAGACTTTGGATACGCAAAGGATCCATCAGGAAAAACTCCTAGAATAAGTCTTACAATTTCCTCATGGAAGAATGGTTAACCTTGCCAAAAAGGAAACTATAACAATAGGTCCTCCGGCCAGGGGTGCTAGGCATGACATCACCTTATCGGGTCAAGGACAAATGTTATAACTCTTGGGATTATATTCCAACCATCATATCTGACCAAGATTCAGATCTGATTGATGTCAGGATGCCCGAGAAGAAAATGTGCAAAACAAATCGACGAGCCGACATTGTAAGATTCTCAGGAAATGTACTATGGAAGCAAGTTCCAGGACAAGAGATCATCATTAAACCAATGAAGGGATAACGAGGTAGCTGATGAACTCACCGACAATTCATCGAGATTTTGAAGGATGGTTTCCACAATTATGTGAACAAGGAGATAAAATTTGTCAGATCAAATGAAATAATGAGGTATGCTC
>NW_025251575.1:0-2097 GCF_018294505.1 Triticum aestivum | reverse complement strand
TGAAAGCTACGATACTACTTTCAAGAGTGTTCGATTATGGTGGCCTCCGAAAGTACCATTAAACGATATAATAAATAACCGCGATGCCACGGGTCAGATCGCTAAGTGGGCCATCGAGCTCCTTCCATTCGACATAATATACAAGCCTCGGCGGGCTATCAAGTCGAAAGTATTAGCTGACTTCGTCGCCGAATGGACGGAAGCCCAACTCCCTAAAGAGTACGGCGCGTACTCTAACTGGATCATGCACTTCGACGGCTCTAAAATGCTGGCCGGATTGGGAGCAGGTGTAGTCCTGACGGCTCCCACCGGAGACACGGTCCAATACGTCCTCCAAATATTATACACAGACTCCAACAATGCAACCGAATATGAGGCTATGTTGCAAGGTCTTCGGATGGCAGTCTCTATGGGCATTCAACGCCTAGAGGTGCGCGGGGATCCAGACCTTGCAATATCCCAAATAAACGGAGACTTTGATGCCAAGGGTCCGAAAATGGCGGCCTACCGTAATACCGTCCTTAAAATGTCAACTCGGTTCGAGGGGCTCGAATTCCACCATGTGGCTCGAGAAAACAATCAAGCAGCAGATGTCCTTGCCCGCATCGGTGCTAAACGCGACCCTGTCCCACCTAACATATTCCTAGAAAGGCTGTTCAAGCCATCCGTGGTATGGGAAGGGGAGTCCGGCAATACCAGCACGGATCCGAATACATTCCCAGATTCCGAACTATCAAACATAATCGGAGGCTCTACCACTAAAATAACATCGTCAGCCCACGAAATAATGGCTGTCATCGCCCCGTGGACCGAGCCTTTCATGGCCTACCTAAATAGGCAGGAGCTCCCTGAAGACCAAAATGAAGCAAGCTGCATCATCCGGTGTTCTAAAGCTTACAAAGTCCATGAAGGGGAACTCTATTAGAAAAGTGCGACCGGAGTGCTCCAAAGTTGCATCTCCGAAAAGGAAGGGCGGAAGCTCTTGGCTGAAATCCATGCCGGACTGGGCGGGCACCACGCCGCGGCTCAAGCACTAGTCAGCAAAGCCTTCCGTACAAGTTTCTATTGGCCGACGGCCCGAGCAGACGCATAGGACCTTGTCCAACACTGCGTCGGTTGCAAGCTTTTTGCCAATCAGAGTCATATGCCCCCCACCGCTCTCCAAACAATCCCCATAACTTGGCCCTTCGCGGTCTGGGGGCTGGATATGGTTGGACCCGTTAAAGGGGGAAGCCACAAGAAAAAATATTTATTGGTCAAGGTAGACAAGTTCACCAAATGGATAGAAGCCAAACCAGTGAAAACGGCCGAATCCGGACTAGTAATGGACTTCATATCCGGGGTCGTACACCGATACGGTGTCCCCCACAGCATCATCACCGATAATGGCTCAAATTTCACAGCCGATGAAGTGAAAGCTTGGTGCAGCAAAATGGGCATTAAGCTCGACTATGCTTCTGTCTACCATCCTCAAACAAATGGCCAGGTCGAACGGGCAAACGGTCTCATCATGAGCAGCATCAAATCCAGACTAGTGCGATCCTTGAAAGAGTTGGATACTCTTTGGGTCGAGGAGTTCGACTCCATGCTCTGGGGGCTACGGACCACGCCGAATCGCACCACCGGATACACACCATTTTTTATGGTGTACGGTGCGGAAGCAGTACTACCTTGCGACACAATACATGATTCACCACGCGTATGCATGTACGAAGAGAAGGAAGCCTAGTTAGATCGGCAGGATAACTTGGATGCCCTGGAGGAGGAGCGCGATGTCGCTAAGGCCCGTTCTGCATTCTATCAGCAACAGGCTCGACGATACCAAAGCAGAGAAGTGCGGGCCAAAACTTATAATATTGGCGAGCTCGTCCTACGCTTACTGGAGAAGTAGAAGGACAAGCTCAAACCCAAGTGGGAAGGTCCCTTCATCATTGACAAAGTTCTCACCGGAGGAGCGTACCGCTTACGTAATGCGTCCGATAACAGACTCGAGCTGAACCCATGGAACGCGGCCAGACTCCGGAGATTCTACGCCTAGTGCTGAACTCAGTGTTTGTCTCCTTACCTCCCCCTTTTTTTTAATTTTGCCCCCCCCCC
>NW_025251574.1:0-2097 GCF_018294505.1 Triticum aestivum | reverse complement strand
GACCTAGCTTCTCCGTGGGCTTGCCCCGTCCTATTCGTCAAGAAGAAGGATGGTACGGACCGGATGGTTGTAGATTACCGACCTGTCAATTTGGTCACAATCAAGAACAAATATCCGCTTCCCAGGATCAACGACCTGTATGATCAGCTCGCTGGATCCTCAGTCTTCTCCAAGATGGATTTGAGGTTGGGCTACCATCAAATAAAAATCAGAAACTGGGACATTCCTAAAACGGCCTTTGTTACTCGTTATGGCCAATACGAGTACACCGTCATGTCCTTCGGTTTAACCAACGCTCCAGCCACCTTTTCTCGGTTAATGAACTCAATCTTCATGGAGTATTTGGATAAATTCGTCGTAGTTTATCTCGATGATATACTCATCTACTCCAAGAACGAGGAAGAACATGCCGAACATTTAAGGCTAGTGTTGAAGAAACTTCGAGAGCATCGCCTTTATGCCAAATTTTCTAAATGTGAATTCTGGTTGTCAGAAGTGACCTATCTGGGTCATGTAATATCTGGTAAAGGTATTGCTGTTAACCCTGAGCGAGTTCAAGCCGTCCTTAATTGGACTCCACCTGAATCGGTCAAGCAAGTTCGGAGTTTTCTGGGCTTAGCGAGCTATTGCCGTCGCTTTGTCGAGAACTTCTCCAAGGTTCCTAAACCTCTAACCGAACTCCTCAAGAAAGATAAAAAGTTCGAATGGACTCCACAATGTGAGCACAGCTTTCAGGAACTGAAAAGACGCCTGACCTCTGCTCCCGTGCTGGTACCGCCAGACTTCTCCAAGGACTTTGTTATCTACTGCGACACCTCGCGACAAGGACTAGGTTGCATTCTCATGCAAGATCGACACGTAATTGCCTACGCTTCACGGCAATTGCACCCACATGAGGAGAATTATCCTACTCATGGTCTAGAGCTTGCAGCCGTAGTCTATGCACTTAAGACCTGGCGACATTACCTCCTCGGTAATCGTTGCGGAATATTCACTGATCACCAAAGTCTGAAGTACATTTTCACCCAACCGGATTTGAATCTCAGGCAGAGACGTTGGGTTGAATTGATCACAGACTTCGACTTAGGAATAACCTACACCCCAGGGAAAGCCAACGTCATGGCTGATGCGCTAAGTCGTAAATCTTATTGTAACAACCTGATGCTACAACAAAGTCAACCGCTTCTCCATGAGGAATTTCGGAAGCTTAACCTTCACATTGTACCTCAAGGTTTTCTTTCCACCTTGGTGGCAAAACCTACCCTTACGGATCAAATTATCAAAGCACAAAAGGTAGATCCGGGAATCTCCCGCATCAAGAGGAACATTCAGAAAGGAATTGCGAATTGTTTCTCCATTAATGATCAAGGAGTCGTATACTTCGGGAATCGACTAGTGGTTCCCAAAGTGCGCAACCTAAGGCGATTAATCCTTAAGGAAGCTCATGAATCTCCTCTCACCATTCATCCCGGTAGCACTAAAATGTATCAGGACCTACGCCAGAGGTTCTGGTGGACTAGGATGAAGAGAGAAATTGCTCAGTATATTGCTAACTGCGACGTCTGTCGTCGTGTAAAAGCAGAGCACCAATAGCCTGCTGGCACCCTTCAACCCTTAGCTATTCCTGAATGGAAATGGGATAAAATTGGTATGGATTTCATTACCGGTTTTCCCAGGACCAAGAGAGGGAATAATGCTATTTTCGTCGTGGTCGATCGTCTTTCCAAAGTAGCCCACTTCTTACCTGTTCGTGAGAGTATAACCGCTAGTCAGCTGGCAGACTTATACATCTCCCGAATAGTGTCCCTCCATGGTGTTCCTTTGGAAATTAACTCGGATCGAGGAAGTCTTTTCACCTCTCGATTTTGGGAAAGTTTCCAAAATGCTATGGGAACTCGTCTCTCCTTTAGCACCGCTTTCCACCCTCAGTCAAGTGGTCAAGTGGAACGCGTCAACCAAATTCTAGAAGACATGCTTCGAGCCTCTGTTATCTCATTCGGAATGGACTGGGAGAAGTGCCTTCCATTTGCCGAATTCGCTTACAACAACAGCTATCAATCTAGCTTGGGTAAAGCCCCTTTTGAAGTTCTCTATGGA
>NW_025251573.1:0-2097 GCF_018294505.1 Triticum aestivum | reverse complement strand
GTTTAAAACGGCCATTAAATGGTGGTATAGATACATTAACCTGATCATGTGCATTTGGATGTTTGTGCACCTCTCGTGACGGTTTTGGTATTTGCAAAGGTGGTGGCACGTCTCCCGCGATCGACAAAGCCCATGAATTGACTCTGGATCCTGTCATGATTAGTAGAACAAGAAAAAAACCCAAAAATAATGTTCCTATAACTACTAGGATGTGGTGGGAAAATGCTCACAGTAAAGCAAATATCAATGTCTTACAAGTTCTTACCATGCAGCAGGCGGTGATCGGCAACCAGCGGTGTCAAGTAACTCCGAATATTGAGTAAAGCGATTGCCAGGGGAGCGTACGTATACACGGTGTAGAAATATGTGGAGCTGGGTTGGCTATATATGGTAGCAAAAGATTAGCAATAATCAATTCAAAGATGCAATGATGAATAAACGCTCAACGACGGTACTGTGCTGGTCCTAGGCTAGACCGAACTAGAGACGCGAGCCTAGAACACTAATGAGGTCACGTCGTAGCACAACCAGCATCAATGAAGGATACTAAGTAGCTCTGGACAGCAAGATATAAGTGAAGATCACAACGGCAGTAAAGATAATGATGTGAAACAACAGCCAAGCTGTTTTACTGAACAGTGCACAAAACAGATTCCAATCCGAATTCAACTACGAGATTGAGTCTAAAAAGATCCGAATTTTGTTTTTTTTCTCTTTTTTTTCTCGCACTTTTTTTCTTTCTCTCCTTTTTTTCTCTGACTTTTTTTTCCTCTTTTTTTTCTCTCGTTTTTTTCTCTCTCTTTTTTTTCTCCCTCTTTCCAAAACAAACTAGATAAGATGCAGATTGGATCAAGTGAAGATGTGAACGATCTCAACTATTATTATGACAATGAATGGTGGGTAGCACGTGGTGGAAATTGATGGATGGGTGGTGGACAGCGGAAGAGATAATGATGCAGCGGTGGCGTGACTAATGTGAACAGAACTCGAAACTCTAAACGAACTAGACACTAAGACCAGCAACTCGACACGACGATGCAACCGATAATTCAACTATGCAAGCAATGAAAAGAAAATTGCAAAGGCTCAGACTGGCTTGGACCAAGGATGAATAGATCTAACTCTTTTTTTGTGGCTTTTTCTTGGACAATAGGTAAGAAAATAAATCTAATCTAGGAAAACTGGAAATTCTCACCGAGCAGCCTGAAAACTGATACCACTTGATAGAGGCGGGGGTGTCCCGATCTTTCGATGAGATGGTAACTATCGATTTGGTGGAGACGACTTTGACGATCCGACTACAAACGTGCACGACGTTGCGCCTTAGCAATCGTTAAACCAATCTCCAGAGGTTATTGACCACGCCGGTGCACGATCAACCTGACCATGAAGGTCTATTCCTGCAAGCAATCGAAGAACGAGAAAGAATATGATAAAAGCAATCTGAATATTGCAAATATGTATGAAGTATTGATAAAGGTGGGGATCCGAAAGCGGTCTTGGTCTGGTCGTTGGACACAAACGAAGTACACGAAGTTGCGTTGGCTAACTTTTAACTAAACAAATCCCAAGGAAAAGCTACTAGATGGATCTACTTATATAGGAGCAAGGGGTGGCGGCCAAGGAGGTGGGAGGACGTCCCAAGGCAGCCTAAAACTAAATCTAGGTCGTACAAGGCCAAAGGGCCCAAGTGGAGGTGATGTAACACCTTTGGACTTGTAGTTTGACTCGGATTCTGCTGCAGCATCAGATTGTTTCATCCACAACTCAGCGCTCCGGACGAATTTGAAGGTGATTCCAATTGGGTTGGAAAGTGCACGAAATCTAGTTTCCCACAAAAAAAGAATCACCCAATTCGGAGTCCGTATGAAAAACTTGTGTGCGTTTTGAGTCAGGTATGTCTGTGCAGTCCGAATCTGAATCCAGAACGTGAGAGACTTGGACTCTATCTTCTCTTGGGCCAAAAGTGACGTGAGAGAACTTTTTGGACAGCAAATAAACATCTCTTTCTTCCTTATCTTCATATGTGGATTATACAAATGTCCCATACACCTGCAATTTGACAAAACACAAAAGTGTGTGAAGTATTTTTGTTCT
>NW_025251572.1:0-2097 GCF_018294505.1 Triticum aestivum | reverse complement strand
CGACAATCGGAGTGACAAATCCTAATCTTGATCTATGCCAACTCAACAAGTACCATCGGAGAAACCTGTAGAGCACCTTTATAATCACCCAGTTACGTTGTGACATTTGGTAGCACACAAAGTGTTCCTCCGGTATTCGGGAGTTGCATAATCTCATACTCATAGGAACATGTATAAGTCATGAAGAAAGCAATAGCATCATACTAAACAATCAAATGCTAAGCTAACGGAATGGTTCAAGTCAATCACATCATTCTCCAATGATGTTATCCCGTTAATCAAATGACAACTCATGTCTATGGCTAGGAAACATAACCATCTTTGATTCAACGAACTAGTCAAGTAGAGGCATACTAGTGACACTCTGTTCGTCTATGTATTCACACATGTACTAAGTTTCCGGTTAATACAATTCTAGCATGAATAATAAACATTTATCATGATCTAAGGAAATATAAATAACATCTTTATTATTGCCTCTAGGGCATATTTCCTTCATTAATATTATCAGAAATCCACTACACACACATAAACACTATTCTAATCAGAGGGTTAGGATAATATTCTAATAATTAACTGACCCACCGTAGTAGTAGTTGAACTGCACCCAGTGACAACCTATCTTAAAGTTTTGACAAAATCTACATAGTTTAAGAGCAGTTTTGCAAACCGTTTTTTCCATATAGAAAGTTGGAAAGCTTCTGCCAATCCGCTCATTTCTAAACCGTTTATCGTAATGAGGCACATAATACTGCGTTGGAAAGCTTCTTCCAATACTCTCATTCTACATATACAAAGTTTTCCCAAATTCCTGACGGTTCAAGAGTGATTTGAAAAAAGGAAAAACATTTCAAACAGAACAGCCGAGCTTGTATTTTCAGATTTTTTCCAAAATGGTTAATCCGATTGGTGCAAATGATATGGTGTTGGAAAGCTTATGAAAATGCGCTTCTTTTTCATATAGAGTTCGTTCCAATTTTGAACGGTTTAAAAGTAATTTAGAAAACGGTTGAAGTTCCTCCGAGTTTGTATTTTCAGTTTATTTTCTAAATGCTTTATCGGAATGTAGCAAATAATATGGCATTGGAAAGCTTGATATAGAATGTTTCCACCAATTCTTTATGGTTTTATGGTAATATCTAAAATGAATAAAAACGTTTTTTGGCCGTATTTTCGCGAACTTTGTCGGAATGACAAATAATGTACGCTCGAAAGCTACGAAAAATGTGAAAAAAATTATATAGAAAGGTTTCTTTCATTTCTAGCAGTTTTTGAGTAATTTATAAAACAGGAGATCATGTGTTCTGCCTTAATTGCGAAAACAGAGTCTCTGGAAATGCACTGCGTGAAGAGATTGAACTTCTGGGGCAGTTCTGTTGGAACTTCACTCCATTTTTCGCGTGCCGTCTTTTGCCCGTAACTCCCAACCACTTACCGGAATTGAGAAAATTATATAGCGATGGAAAGCTATTGAAAACACAAAAATTCATGTGTTGATTATTTTTTCATACTCGCGAAGATTTAAAAGATTTTTTCTGAATACATAAAAATGTGCTTTAAACGGTATACATGAAACTTTTTTTTCGTAATGTAGCATATAATATAAAGTTGGAAAGCTTATGAATAGGAGCAAATTTTTCATGGCAAATTCGTTTCCATTTAAGAGTAGTTTTAAAAATGGCAAAACAACATTGTTTTGTCTCTTTTTTTATCATGTAATTAAAGCTCGGACACATCACAATATAAATTTTTGAATCGTGTAGGTAGGAACACGCGAACTACTTGCAACAAACCTTTTAGGTCTTTTACTTTTGTATTCTTTTATTCTCATCTGAAACGCATACCGTGTAGTAGTTGAACTCCTTGTTATTTTCACATTGAACTTCTGTCACGTATTTTCGTTCACAATTCCTCACTCATTCATCGGAGTTGCACAAATGATACACCTTTCTGAAACCTGCTGAAAAGACACAACTTTTCCTTATATGATTAAAATTTTGTTTCGAACAACATACACCAATTTGTTTTAACCGTTTATATTGGAGTAGATCATACGATATACCCTTTTAGAAAGTTGTTGAATAAAGAGAATTTTTT
>NW_025251571.1:0-2098 GCF_018294505.1 Triticum aestivum | reverse complement strand
CGGCAAGCAGCTCGCTGGCGCGGTGCTGGGCTGGGCCGGCAGGTGGGCCGGGTGCTGGGCGCCAGGTAAGGTTTTGTTATTTCTCCTGTTTTCTGTTTTTTTAATACTTCTGCAACTTTGTTGAATTATTAAAAATACTTAGGCAACTCCTAAAATCACCAAACTACTCCTGGTCCATAGTTGGATTATTTCCAACATGAAACATTTTAGTTTGGAGATATTTGAGCATTTAAATATTTTATATAATTTTAAATGCCCAAATTCAAATATTTATGATTTAATTCAAAAACCCTAAGATGGCCTAGGAAAATGTGCATCACTTCTGGCAGAGGTTCTGAACCAAGACAAAAATGATGGGCATTTTAGAAGGGCATTTCAGGTTCATTGAAAAAGTTTTTTTAGTAAACCCTAGTTGGTTTCAGAGGGGGCTGGGGGTTCTGTCATCCCCATTTCAGGTTTCTGATGAAAGAATAAATATGATGCAACACTCTAATGCATGAACTAGCTAGGGTGTGACAGGAACACATTTTTTTGAAACTCGGAACATATTTTCCACTTGTTGATAACATGCAGCCCACTGATGAAGGCCCAATAGAGAAGCCCATAATTAACTGGAAGGGAGGCTCTCACATGAATCCGGCCCAGGTACATGCTCATGGTCCCCTAAACATAAATAAGTAAAAAAAGCTAAATGCTCATGCACCAGATCTTTAGGAAAATAGGTAGCACAGTATTTCTTTTTGAAAAATACCCAAGCTAGGCCTATTTGTTTTCTCCGAATTACTGGGCTGCAAATCTTTCAAGGCGAGGAGGGATGCATTCCGGCCTGGCTTAAGAGTATGGTCAATGTCTGTTAAAAGTAATATCAAAAGGGGTTGAAAATTCCAAAAAATTATAGCAAATGGGATATACGTTTCTTTTTTTGTTTTTGTTCTTCACTGATATCCTATACGTATTTCATTGGATTTAACAAGACATAGTACTAATTTATTTTTAAATTTGTTTTAGTATGGCTATTAATTTTTGGATTAAGAATATTCGTTCCCCAACAAAAATTTGCGAATTTTCAAAATTTCCCACATATTTAGTTAATTTTTTGACCCTGGTACTGACCAGAAAATGGCTAGCAATTCTAAAAATGGAAAACGGGCTGCAATAAATTCCATATGAATTAGAAAATGAGTAAAAATTATAAAAATAATAGCAAATGGGCTGCACACGCCACAGATTTCAAGGCTGACTTGTTTACGCAAGGCTTTGTCATTGAACACACGATTCTAGCAGCAGTTAGTGTTGGATGTCCATCCAACGGCCGACGTGCTTCTTCAATCTCTGATCTTCCTGCTCCAGCCGCCTAAACTAGCGTCGGCGGGATTTCCTGCTCACTCCTCTTGTGGCCCGCTGTGATGCCGCGTAGGCTTCCCCGGCGCACCCTACTCCCTCCGCTCGCCTGGCGGCACGCAATCAACTGCCTCCTTATTACGCGAAAAAAATGATTCCTCCTACTGACATCTAGGGTGCACCGGTTGGGAGGCTGACCCGTGGGCCTACTAAGTTGACGCATACACAGGGCTTGTCAACTTAGTCAACAAACGATTCTAGCAGTAGTAACCGTTGGATTTGAATCGAACGGTCCTGCTGCTTCTTCAATCGCTGCTCTTCTTGCACCAGCCGCCCAAACCAGCGTCGGGGAGACCGCCTGCTCCTGCCTCCAGTGGCCGACTGTGCCGCCGATGAGGCCTCATCGCCCCTACTACTCCCACCGCTAGCCAGGCCCTGCGGCGACGGCAGCCTCACACCGCAGCCGAACCAGTGAACCCTCGTACTCCTCTCCGCGTGGGCATAAACTGCCGCATCTTCCCCGGCTCCGCGTCGTCCCCTTCCTAGGACTCGCCGTCGTCCACCGCCTTGGTGCTCTCGGCGCGGCGTGGTCAACGTGGTTAACGACATTCCATCGGAAGAGTATTGTACGTGGAGAGGCTGACAGCTGGGTCCACGGCCACAGCCCAGTTTTTTTGTGATTTGCCAAGTAAGTCGCTTTGTTAGGCCTGTTGGGCTGCAAATCTTTCAAGACGAGGAGAGCTTTCATTCGGCTGGC
>NW_025251570.1:0-2098 GCF_018294505.1 Triticum aestivum | reverse complement strand
CGGCAAGCAGCTCGCTGGCGCGGTGCTGGGCTGGGCCGGCAGGTGGGCCGGGTGCTGGGCGCCAGGTAAGGTTTTGTTATTTCTCCTGTTTTCTGTTTTTTTAATACTTCTGCAACTTTGTTGAATTATTAAAAATACTTAGGCAACTCCTAAAATCACCAAACTACTCCTGGTCCATAGTTGGATTATTTCCAACATGAAACATTTTAGTTTGGAGATATTTGAGCATTTAAATATTTTATATAATTTTAAATGCCCAAATTCAAATATTTATGATTTAATTCAAAAACCCTAAGATGGCCTAGGAAAATGTGCATCACTTCTGGCAGAGGTTCTGAACCAAGACAAAAATGATGGGCATTTTAGAAGGGCATTTCAGGTTCATTGAAAAAGTTTTTTTAGTAAACCCTAGTTGGTTTCAGAGGGGGCTGGGGGTTCTGTCATCCCCATTTCAGGTTTCTGATGAAAGAATAAATATGATGCAACACTCTAATGCATGAACTAGCTAGGGTGTGACAGGAACACATTTTTTTGAAACTCGGAACATATTTTCCACTTGTTGATAACATGCAGCCCACTGATGAAGGCCCAATAGAGAAGCCCATAATTAACTGGAAGGGAGGCTCTCACATGAATCCGGCCCAGGTACATGCTCATGGTCCCCTAAACATAAATAAGTAAAAAAAGCTAAATGCTCATGCACCAGTTCTTTGGGAAAATAGGTAGCACAATATTTCTTTTTGAAAAATACCCAAGCTAGGCCTATTTGTTTTCTCCGAATTACTGGGCTGCAAATCTTTCAAGGCGAGGAGGGATGCATTCCGGCCTGGCTTAAGAGTATGGTCAATGTCTGTTAAAAGTAATATCAAAAGGGGTTGAAAATTCCAAAAAATTATAGCAAATGGGATATACGTTTCTTTTTTTGTTTTTGTTCTTCACTGATATCCTATACGTATTTCATTGGATTTAACAAGACATAGTACTAATTTATTTTTAAATTTGTTTTAGTATGGCTATTAATTTTTGGATTAAGAATATTCGTTCCCCAACAAAAATTTGCGAATTTTCAAAATTTCCCACATATTTAGTTAATTTTTTGACCCTGGTACTGACCAGAAAATGGCTAGCAATTCTAAAAATGGAAAACGGGCTGCAATAAATTCCATATGAATTAGAAAATGAGTAAAAATTATAAAAATAATAGCAAATGGGCTGCACACGCCACAGATTTCAAGGCTGACTTGTTTACGCAAGGCTTTGTCATTGAACACACGATTCTAGCAGCAGTTAGTGTTGGATGTCCATCCAACGGCCGACGTGCTTCTTCAATCTCTGATCTTCCTGCTCCAGCCGCCTAAACTAGCGTCGGCGGGATTTCCTGCTCACTCCTCTTGTGGCCCGCTGTGATGCCGCGTAGGCTTCCCCGGCGCACCCTACTCCCTCCGCTCGCCTGGCGGCACGCAATCAACTGCCTCCTTATTACGCGAAAAAAATGATTCCTCCTACTGACATCTAGGGTGCACCGGTTGGGAGGCTGACCCGTGGGCCTACTAAGTTGACGCATACACAGGGCTTGTCAACTTAGTCAACAAACGATTCTAGCAGTAGTAACCGTTGGATTTGAATCGAACGGTCCTGCTGCTTCTTCAATCGCTGCTCTTCTTGCACCAGCCGCCCAAACCAGCGTCGGGGAGACCGCCTGCTCCTGCCTCCAGTGGCCGACTGTGCCGCCGATGAGGCCTCATCGCCCCTACTACTCCCACCGCTAGCCAGGCCCTGCGGCGACGGCAGCCTCACACCGCAGCCGAACCAGTGAACCCTCGTACTCCTCTCCGCGTGGGCATAAACTGCCGCATCTTCCCCGGCTCCGCGTCGTCCCCTTCCTAGGACTCGCCGTCGTCCACCGCCTTGGTGCTCTCGGCGCGGCGTGGTCAACGTGGTTAACGACATTCCATCGGAAGAGTATTGTACGTGGAGAGGCTGACAGCTGGGTCCACGGCCACAGCCCAGTTTTTTTGTGATTTGCCAAGTAAGTCGCTTTGTTAGGCCTGTTGGGCTGCAAATCTTTCAAGACGAGGAGAGCTTTCATTCGGCTGGC
>NW_025251569.1:0-2098 GCF_018294505.1 Triticum aestivum | reverse complement strand
ACTCATTGACATGCAAGTCGTGATTCCTATTACAAGAACATGATCGCATACATCACAATATATCATTCATCATTCATCTCAACTTTTGGCCATATCACATCACAAGGCAATTGCTGCAAAAACAAGTTAGACGTCCTCTAATTGTTGTTGCATCTTTTACGTGGCTGCAATAGGGTTCTAGAAAGAACATTTTCTTACCTACGAAAAAGCCACAACGTGATTTGTCAACTTCTATTTACCCTTCATAAGGACCCTTTTCATAGAATCCGCTCCAACTAAAGTGGGAGAGACAGACACCCGCTAGCCACCTTATGCAACTAGTGCATGTCAGTCGGTGGAACCTGTCTCACGTAAGCGTACGTGTAAGGTCGGTCCGGGCCGCTTCATCCCATAATACCGCTGAAGCAAAATAAGACTAGTAGCGGCAAGAAAGTTGACAACATCTACGCCCACAACAAAATTGTGTTCTACTCGTGCAATAGAGAACTACGCATAGACCTAGCTCATGATGCTACTGATGGGGAACGTTGCAGAAAATAAAAATTTTCTACGGTTTCACCAAGATCCATCTATGAGTTCATCTAGCAACGAGTGATAGGAGTGCATCTAAATACCTTTGTAGATCGTGAGCGGAAGCGTTCAAGAGAACGGGGTTGAGGGAGTCGTACTCGTCGTGATCCAAATCATCGATCACCAAGTGCCGAACGGACAGCACCTCCGCGTTCAACACACGTACAGAGCGGATGACGTCTCCTCCTTCTTGATCCAGCAAGGGGTAAGGAGAGGTTGATGAAGATCCAGCAGCATGACGGCGTGGTGGTGGATGCAGCAGAGTTTCGGCAGAGCTTCGACGAGCTTCTGCGAGAGGGAGAGGTGTAGCAAGGGAGAGGGAGGCGCCAAGACTTCAGGGTGCGGCTGCCCTCCCTCCCCCCTCGTTTATATAGGCCCCCAGGGGGGGCGCCGTTCCTAGAGATGGGATCTCTAGGGGGGCGGCGGCCAAGGGGGGTGGAGTGCCCCCCAAGGCAAGTGGAGGCGCCCCCTCCCCTAGGGTTCCCAACCCTAGGCCCAGAAGGGGCCTAGGGGGGGCGCACCAGCCCACCAGGGGCTGGTTCCCCTCCCACTTCAGCCCATGGGGCCCTCCGGGATAGGTGGCCCCACCCGGTGGACCCCCGGGACCCTTCCGGTGGTCCCAGTAAAATACAAGTGACCCCCGAAACTCTCTCAATGGCCGAAACTGCACTTCCTATATATAATTCCGGACCATTCCGGAACTCCTCGTGACGTCCGGGATCTCATCCGGGACTCCGAACAACTTTCGGTTTATTGCATACTCATATTCATACAACCCTAGCGTCACCGAACCTTAAGTGTGTAGACCCTACTGGTTCGGGACACATGTAGACATGACCGAGACAGCTCTCCAGTCAATAACCAACAACGGGATCTGGATACCCATGTTGGCTCCCACATACTCCTCGATGATCTCATCGGATGAACCACGATGTCGAGGATTCAATCAACCCCGTATTCAATTCCCTTTGTCAATCGGTACGTTACTTGCCCGAGACTCGATCGTAGGTATCCCAATACCTCGTTCAGTCTCGTTACCGGCAAGTCACTTTACACGTACCGTGCATGATCCCGTGACCAGACACTTGGTCACTTCGAGCTCATTATGATGATGCATTACTGAGTGGGCCCAGAGATACCTCTTCGTCATACGGAGTGACAAATCCCAGTCTCGATCCGTGTCAACCCAACAGACACTTTCGCAGATACCTGTAGTGCACCTTTATAGTCTCCCAGTTACGTTGTGACGTTTGGTACACCCAAAGCACTCCTATGGTATCCGGGAGTTACACGATCTCATGGTCTAAGGAAAAGATACTTGACATTGGAAAAGCTCTAGCAAAACGAACTACACGATCTTGTGCTATGCTTAGGATTGGGTCTTGTCCATCACATCATTCTCCTAATGATGTGATCCCGTTATCAATGACATCCAATGTCCATAGTCAGGAAACCATGACTATCTATTGATCAACGAGCTAGACAACTAGAGGCTCACTAGGGACATATTGTGGTCTATGTATTCACA
>NW_025251568.1:0-2098 GCF_018294505.1 Triticum aestivum | reverse complement strand
AACCCCAAGGTGCGCTTACGTGTCGGTCATCAACACTCGCAGTTTTTCCCGATTCTGACCCGTTTCATGGACTATAACTCAGTTTTGGGGTCCCGAAGCCATTTCCATGGTTGTCGAACCTCGTGGTGCGTTTACATGTCGGTCATCAACACTCACAATTTTGGCCAATTTTGGTCCGCTTCTTGGACTATTACTCACCATTTTCGGGTCCCGAAGTGATTTCCACGATTAACAAACCCTGGGGTGTGTTTACGTGTCGGTCATCAACACTCACAATTTAGGCCGATTCTTGTCCGTTTCGTGCAGTATTACTCAATGTTTTGGGGTCCCAGAGCGATTTCCACGATTGACGATCCCGGGGTGCGTTTACTTGTCCATCGTCATCAATCACAGTTTTGGCTAATTCTGACATGTTTCATGGACTATTACTCACCGTTTTGGGGTCCCGAAGTGATTTTCATAGTTGTTGAACCCCAAGGTGCGCTTACGTGTCGGTTATCTACACTCGCAGTTTTGGCCGATTCTGGCCTGTTTTACTCACTATTTTGGGGTCCCGGGGTAATTTCCACGATTAACGAACCTTGGGTTGCGTTTACGTGTCGAGCATCAACACTCGCGGTTTTTGTCGATTCTGACATGTTTCCTGGACTATTACTCACCCTTTTGGGGTCACAAAGCGATTTCCATGATTGTCGAACCCCAAGGTGCGCTTACGTGTCGGTCATCCACACTCGTAGTTTGGGCCGACTCTGGCCCGTTTCCTGGACTACTACTCAGTTTTGGTTCCCAAACTGATTTTCACGGCTGAAGAACCCCGGGGTGCGTTTACGTGTCGGTCATCAACACTCACAATTTTGGCCGATTCTTGTCCGTGTCGTGCAGTATTACTCAATGTTTTGGGGTCCCAGAGCGATTTCCACGATTAACGATCCCGGGGTGCGTTTACTTGTCCATCGTCATCAATCACAGTTTTGGCTAATTCTGACCCGTTTCATGGACTATTACTCACCGTTTTGGGGTCCCGAAGTGATTTTCATAGTTGTTGAACCCCAAGGTGCACTTACGTGTCGGTTATCAAGACTCGCAGTTATGGCCGATTCTGGCCTGTTTCGTGGACTTTTACTCACTATTTTGGGGTCCCGGGGTAATTTCCACGGTTAACAAACCTTGGGTTGCGTTTACGTGTCGAGCATCAACACTCGCGGTTTTTGTCGATTCTAACATGTTTCCTAGACTATTACTCACCCTTTTGGGGTCACAAAGCGGTTTCCATGATTGTCGAACCCCAAGGTGCGCTTACGTGTCGATCATCCACACTCGCAGTTTCGGCCGACTCTGGCCCGTTTCCTGGACTACTACTCAGTTTTGGTTCCCAAAGTGATTTTCACGGCTGAAGAACCCCGGGGTGCGTTTACGTGTCGGTCATCAACACTCACTATTTTGGCCAATTCTGGTCAGTTTCGTGGACTATTACTCACTGTTTTCGGGTCCCAGAGCGATTTCCATGATTAACGAACCCCAAGGTGCATTTACGTGTCGGTCATCAACACTCGTGGTTTTTGTCGATTCTGACCCGTTCCATGGACTATTTCTCACCGTTTTGGGGTCCCAAAGGGATTTCCATGGTTGTCGAACCCCAAGGTGTGCTTATTTGTTGGCCGTCAAGACTCGCTGTTTGGGCCGATTCTGGCCCGTATCTTGGATTATTACTCAGTTTTGGGGTCCCAAAGTGATTTCCACGATTAACGAACCTCGGGGTGCGTTTACGTGTTGGTCATCAACACTCGCGGTTTTTGTCGATTCTGACCCGTTTCATGGACTATTACTCACCGTTTTGGGGTCCCAAAGCGATTTCCATGGTTGTCAAACCCCAAGGGGCGCTTACGTCTCAGTCATCAGCACTCGCAGATTGGGTTGATTTTGGCCCGTTTCTTGGACAATTACTCAGTATTGGTGTCCCGAAGTGATTTCCACGATTGACGAACCCCGGGGTGCATTTACGTGTTGGTCATCAACACTCAAAATTTTGGCCAATTCGTGTCCGTTTCGTGGACTATTACTCATAGTTTTCTGGTCCCAGAGCGATTTGCACGATTAA
>NW_025251567.1:0-2098 GCF_018294505.1 Triticum aestivum | reverse complement strand
TGTCAGACAGATGACCGGAGGGGTAATGTTCCATGTTCATATAGTTAGAAGCATCTGACAGATATGTGGTTAGCGTATTCGGATTCGTCTTGTCATTCTGAGCAACTTTCATGTATAATGTTTTTCCGTCCGAGCTACGGTTTATTTCTATGAATTTCTAAAGTTTAAAGGATTTTTTTTAATTTATTTAATTCAAATTATAAAAAGTGAAATGTCTTTTTAAACTCAGCATGGGGCTAGTCACACTCAAGGACATGTGGGGTCAAGGAGCTGGGTTGACTCAGTCAACACCTTTACTAGTCAACCAATGAACAGTGCATTTGGCCCTACTTGTCATTGGCACAAACTATTAATTAGGCCTTTAAAATAACAGGGGCCACATGTCATCGGTACATAGACTATTCTAGCCATTAATTAACACCTAGTAGTACTAATCTAAGCAAGGGACGGCCACTACTCCGGCCACGTGCACGACGCACACACACAGCACAAACAAGTTAGTAGGCTAGGAGTTATTAACATAAGATGTCATTTTGTGATTTTTGTAGGATTTAATCTAATCATCAAAAGGATTTGGTTCAATGGGATAAAATGGAGTTTGTCATGTCTACTTTCTACTCATATTATTTTTAGGTCTGTTAGTAGTTGTTTAACCGTTGATCAGAGGCTGTCAAGGGGGTTAGTCATTGTGGAAATAGGAAAGCTAGCACTAGCTACAGTAACTGAATGTTACTGAAGTTGTGCAGCATAGCAGCATGCAGTGGCGGCAGCGCCGAGCGGGCTGGAGGCGAGCACAGGGCTGCGCGAGGGCGCGACCAGGGGGGGTGACCTGGGACGACCAGCACGCGGCGGGAGCGCGGCAGGAGCAAAGCATCACCGGCCATGGCGAATGGCGGTGGTGGCTGCCTGTTAGTTCGATTCGAGCGGGCGAGCATGGATTCGGCTACGCATACGACACACACGCCTCCTGGGAGCACCAGATGCACGGCATCGACCTTGGTTTTCTTCAGGACGGACCCCATCAACAACAACGACCACGGTGGTGCACGGTGCCGTGCGGACAGCGACGAAAACAAGCAATTGAAGGAAGGGAAAACAGAGGGGAGCTCACATTGGAGCACCGGGATGGCTCAGAGGCGTCGGGGTGGTCGGGGGGTGATGCGGATCCAGCGATGGCGTCGGCGTAGTGGGCTCAGAGAGGCGCCGGAGACGACGGATCGAAGCGGCGGATGTCGGCGATCGGAGAAGAAGCAGAAGACGTGGCAATGGCGTTGCGGCTCCGCGAGCTCGATGTAGTGGCGTGGATGACGAAGAAGGGCGCGGCGCAGCTGCTAGAGAGCCTCCCGAAGGTAGGGAAGCACGGTGGCTGCGGGATCGACGCAGGCGCGGCGACGATGGTGTCGGCCGCACGTGGTGGGGAAGGAGACGGCGCGAAGAGGGGAAAATGGAGGGGGCGTCTAGGGTTTGTTCCAGGGCGAGGAGGGGTCTATTATCCTCTCGGGGCACCTGCGGATGGTTGCCCCGTGGCCATCGGCGTCATGGACGTGCGCCCGGCGTCCACGGGGGCTTCTATGAACAGAGGAAGATGGAGATGGGAGGTGGGCTGGGCCGGCACACTGTGCACTCATGGCCCATGTGCATAGTGGGCTGCCATGTTTTTCTTTTTATTTAAAAACAAAGAGAGGAAATGAATTATTTGGGCAGTCTATTGACTCGGGAAAAACTTGGGAAGGGTGCCATTAAATCCCTAGTGATTTTAGACACTTCCACAAAAAGTTTAGGCAAGTTTGGAATTCATTTGATTTTTTTGAAAAAGAATAGGGCATTTAAAGTGTCGTTTTGGCACTGTTTTAAATGCTCAGACCCGTATGTGTTGAAGATGATGTTGTTTTCCTTAACAGCATTTGTTTCGGAATATTTGCTAGATGATGAACATTTTAGTTTTAATGTTCAAAGAAACAATTTATTTGACTCTATTTCAAATTTGAAAATGGCTTTGGATTTTGGACAGGTGGCAAGCAGCATAGTAACCATGATGACATGGACACCATTAGGGGGAGATTACTGTAGCAAGATTCTCGGGGTGTTACAAAGAAGA
>NW_025251566.1:1523-2098 GCF_018294505.1 Triticum aestivum | reverse complement strand
ATCTGTTACACGGGCACTTCAATGTTTTTTAAACTTATTTGAACTCCAGCCTATTTTTGCATTCAGTATGCATCATTCAAAGCGACGTCATCAATTTCCAACCTGTTCTTACATCATTTGCTGTTTTTCAGTCATTTACCGATTTGTTTAGAGAGCTAAATGACGGTGAAATTGAAAATCACTACAAAATAAACTCTGAAAATGTTGGAACTTGGCATGGTATCATCATTTCGCCCACATAGCATGTGCAAAAGAGTAGAGAGGGTCACGGCGAAAACTGGACGCACCTCGTGTACAAACTGGACAATCTTTTTCGGAGTATCAGGGTTTCGGACGAGAACTCATCTGTTACACGGGCACTTCAATGTTTTTTAAACTTATTTGAACTCCAGCCTATTTTTCAGTATGCATCATTCAAAGCGACGTCATCAATTTCCAACACGTTCTGACATCATTTGTTGTTTTCAGTCATTTACCGATTTGTTTAGAGAGCTAAATGACGGTGAAATTGAAAATCACTAGAAAAAGAACTCTGAAAATGTTGGAACTTGGCATGGTATCATCATTTTGCCTGC
>NW_025251566.1:573-1513 GCF_018294505.1 Triticum aestivum | reverse complement strand
GAACTCCAGCCTATTTTGTGTTCAGTATGCATCTTTCAAAAGCGACGTCATCAATTTCCAACACGTTTTGACATCAATTGATGTTTTTCAGTCATTTACCGATTTGTTTAGAGAGCTAAATGACGGTGAAATTGAAAATCACTACAAAATGAACTCTGAAAATGTTGGAACTTGGCATGGTATCATCATTTTGCCTGCATAGCATGTGCAAAAGAGTAGAGAGGGTCACGGCGAAAACTGGACGCACCTCGTGTACAAACTGGACAATCTCTTTCGGAGTATCAGGGTTTCGGACGTGAACTCATCTGTTACACGGGGACTTCAATGTTTTTTAAACTTATTTGAACTCCAGCCTATTTTTGCGTTCAGTATGCATCTGTCAAAGCGACGTCATCAATTTCCAACACGTTCTGACATCATTTGTTGTTTTTCAGTCATTTACCGATTTGTTTAGAGAGCTAAATGACGGTGAAATTGAAAATCGCTACAAAATGAACTCTGAAAATGTTGGAACTTGGCATGGTATCATCATTTCGCCCGCATAGCATGTGCAAAAGAGTAGAGAGGGTCACGGCGAAAACTGGGCGCACCTTGTGTACAAACTGGACAATCTCTTTCGGAGTATCACGGTTTCGGACGAGAACTCGTTGGTTACACGGGCATTTCAACGTTTTTTAAACTTATTTGAACTCCGGCCTAATTTTGCGTTCAGTATGCATCTTTCAAAGCGACGTCATCAATTTCCAACACGTTCTGACATCATTTGCTGTTTTTCAGTCATTTACCGATTTGTTTAGAGAGCTAAATGACGGTGAAATTGAAAATCACTACAAAATGAACACTAAAAATGTTGGAACTTGGCATGGTATCATCCTTTCGCCCGCATAGCATGTGCAAAAGAGTAGAGAGGGTCACGGCGAAAACTGGACGCACCTCGTGT
>NW_025251566.1:0-563 GCF_018294505.1 Triticum aestivum | reverse complement strand
TTACCGATTTGTTTAGAGAGCTAAATGACGGTGAAATTGAAAATCACTACAAAATGAACTCTGAAAATGTTGGAACTTGGCATGGTATCATCATTTCGCCAGCATAGCATGTGCAAAAGAGTAGAGAGGGTCACGGCGAAAACTGGACGCACCTCGTGTACAAACTGGACAATCTCTTTCGGAGTATCAGGGTTTCGGACGAGAACTCATCCGTTACACGGGCACTTCAATGTTTTTTAAACTTATTTGAACTCCAGCCTATTTTTCAGTATGCATCATTCAAAGCGACGTCATCAATTTCCAACACGTTCTGACATCATTTGCTGTTTTTCAGTCATTTACCGATTTGTTTAGAGAGCTAAATGACGGTGAAATAGAAAATCACTACAAAATGAACTCTGAAAATGTTGGAACTTGGCATGGTATCATCATTTCGCCCGCATAGCATGTGCAAAAGAGTAGAGAGGGTCACGGCGAAAACTGGACGCACCTCGTGTACAAACTGGACAATCTCTTTCGGAGTATCAGGGTTTCGGACGAGAACTCATCTGTTACACGGGCAC
>NW_025251565.1:0-2098 GCF_018294505.1 Triticum aestivum | reverse complement strand
GTGGCAGGTTTATAGGCTTGAATAGAGGCATGATTCTCATATTTGCTCCTGTATTTCTATGCACGGCTTCTCTTGTTAATCTCTTCATTGATGACAGCAAGCAATCATGAAGGGATAAAAGAGACGAGTAGTGCGACAAAGAAAGAGAACATCTGTGAATATTTGAATATTTATTACTTAGGCCGACGGTTGATATGAAGCATTGTAAATCTTGTTTTATATCGACACCTATAAATGATGCGTCAACAGTGCATGAAATGGAAAAACAGTATCTGCACCAGGAGAGTACAACATGATTCTTTAGCTACACCAATTAATGAGGGTAAATGTCGTATGAACATACACACATTTCTTTTCCAGTAATGAACAAATATACTATTCCCTCTTTTGTGAATTACGTGTTTTAGATTTATCTAGATACGGATGTATCTAAACATGATACGGATATATCTAGACACGTTTAGTGTCGAGATACATCTGTATCTAAACTAATCTAAAACAAGTAATTTTGGGATGGAGGTAATAGTATATGACATCATGATTCATTTTTATTAAGAAAAAGAACTAGCTTGAATCTTTTTAGTAATGAACAAATCTACTTAATATGTATCTCTGAATGTGTTAGAATTTGTATTTCCTTTTTTCCTGAGGGGGAATGGGAACTTTATTATACTAGCGATCGTGTAGATGCAATGCACGTTAATATTAGGCAATTAATATTAATTGCATTGCCAAATAATATTTGGCAAGAGAATAATTGCATGTTATATTAGGTAGGATATAAGTAATTTGTTATCGTTGATATTAGGTATGCTATCAATTAGGGATGGGTCTAAACATGTTTAGCGCTAAACATCAAAGCGACATAGTCTGTTGGATAGATGCAGTTGAATGGCTGAGATGTGTTGGATCTCTGCAACTCATTTTTTCAATATTATTATTATTTATTAATTAATATCAGCATGAGATGTGTGTGTGTGTGTGTGGATATAAACCAGTACGAAAGATCGGCTCAGAGTCATTACTAGTTTTTGTACATATACTTGGGCAATCAGTCCTACAGCACCATCCAGAGCTAGATCACCATGGATTTTATACCATGCAAAGCTGGCAAAACTCAGCTAGTGTTGCTGTCTCTCCTAATTAACACCATATCTTGGTAGTACTAATTTACTACCTCTGTAAACTAATATAAGAGCGTTTAGATCACTATTTTAGTGTTCTAAATGCTCTTATATTAGTTTACGGATGACAAAATAGGATAGTCCGGCACCACATTAAATGAAATGGTTTCTGTCAGAGTAGAAGATATTACCACCGCCAGCTTGCAGTCAAAAATACGTCAGTCCATCCCCTCCGTTCCCATTGCACAAACTTTTGAACTTTTGAATCTAGGAAAACAAGAGAAAGAGCGAGAGTTTTCAATGGCAGACCCGTTTTCCTCAGATCGTGAGGGAGTGCGAATGGATGCCCAGAAGAAGGTGGAAGATGGCCGGGAGATGGTGGAGGATGGTGGTGTGAGGGAGCCACCAGATTGGCTCCCAGATGGCTGGATCTGGGAGGTCCGCCGTGGTGACGACGGTGAACTCTACGAGGTATGTAGTACAACGATCGTACGTATTCCACACCCGCCGCACTCGCCGAACGCGGCTTGCCTGCTCCGCTGCTGCTCCCGTCGGTGCTTCTATCGCTCCTCCTAGTTCCGGTTCGCTCCATCCTCTTGTTTTTCTTATACGTGTCGTCCCTTTCCCTTATCCGTCGGTCCTCCTAGTTCCGGATCGCTCTCCGCTTAGTCGCTCTCGGTCGCCGGAGTTGGTGGCTGCTGGGCGACACCGCCGCGTGGGTCTGCCGTTGCATAGGAGATGGGCGAATTTGTGCCCATGCAGCCTATCCCCCAGGACCCCGACACCCACACCACGGCCAGCACGGTGCCGTCGTCGCCTAATACCGGTTCCTTAAGCTCGGCCTTCTGGCGGCTCCGCCATGCGCCCACGGACGAGAATAAGCCATTGTCAGGGACGACCTAACGGTAATGGATCCACCAGGAGTGTGGTTTTGTGAAACTTTGTGATTCCATTACTTTGATGAAGAAGATGCG
>NW_025251564.1:0-2098 GCF_018294505.1 Triticum aestivum | reverse complement strand
AGTGGTCAAAATAGAAAGGAGTATATATAATGAATTTTTCCTGTGCAGGACAAGTAATCTCAGAGAAAATATAGTCGAGAAAGTCCAGAGGGGAGTCACAGGCTCGCACGGCGCGGCCCCCGAACTTGTGGCTCCCTCGCGCACTTTCTTGATTTGTTATTGTTTTCCTAGTATTCTGTATATTCGGAAACGAACAAAATGTACTTTTACGGAACTATTGGAGTCGGTTTACTTACCGTAGCAGGAACCTACTTCTTTTCAGGTTTCTGGAGCATTTCGGAAGGTCCCTTTTATGTGCTCCTCCGGTGTCATTGTTTGAATAATATTAGTCTCAATATTATGGGCGTACCTAAGATATAATGTATAATTCTTTTCCCATTAGCCACTCTCGGATGTGTGCCCTCGACATTGTTAATCTTCATAACTCCCAAGTGACAAACTTCTTTGACAATGTATGGTCCTTTCCATTTAGAGAGAAGTTTTCATACAACGAATCTAAAATGAGAGCTGTACAGGAAAACTTGATCACCTACTTTAAATTCTGATTTTTGGATTCTTTTATCGTGCCTTTTTTAAAGTTTTTATTTAAACAACTTGGCATTTTCATAAGCTTGTGTCCTCCATTCCTCTCGAGATATAAATATCAAATAACCTCTTTTCACCGGCAATTTTAAATACATAATTGATTTCCTTAATTTCCCAATAAGACTTATCTTCTAACTCAAGAGGTAAATGTCATGCTTTTCCATAGACTATTTTATATGGAGACATACCCATAGGGTTTTTATAAGCAGTTCTATAAGCCCATAATGCATCATCAAGTTTCTTAGACTAATTCTTTCTCGATCTATTAACAGTCTTTTGCAAAATTAACTTTATTTCTCTATTGCTCAATTCAACTTGACCACTAGACTCGGGATGATAAGGTGATGCAATTATGTGGCTGACATCATATTTAGCTAGGAGTTTACGAAATGCATGATGAATAAAATATGTCTGCCTAGTGGTAACTGGGGTACTGCGGCCCGTCTGCCTCTGGCCCAAAGGATAATGCTTAGGCTGGCTCAGGAAGGATGGCCTGCCTCTCAGAGCGCCTCGCAAGGGGTGAGCGTCACAAGGCCGCTCGACGCTAGGCCAAGCCTTGCCGAGGCCGCCAAGCGCCAGGTTGCCTCACAAGGCCCTCTCATGAAGCGGGTCGTATGACGCTAGACGCAGGGCTCCACGCCTAACACGTGGATGACATCCCCCTGTCAGGATAAGGATGGCGGGTCATGAACAAGGCCGGTTTCCATTCTGGTGATAAGGGAGCAGCGGCGTTTGTCTCCCCCAAAGCAGGTCCCAAAGCATTCCTCTTCGGTGCAAGGATATCAAGACTAATTAGTGCGCTAGGATGGAGATCATCGTCGATCCCACCAACACGTTAGGAAGACTACTTTATCAGGCAAAGACCGCCTTTAGTTAGGATAAGCCTGGGCGTCTACCCCCCTTTGAATTGCCGCCCTGCGCCCACCTTTCCTGCTCATATTTTGGGGGAAGAGGACGAAGCCACTACAAAATGGGTAGGGTCGCTTGCATGCAAGGGGACCGAGCCACTTTTCCCCACACCTCGTGTACCTCGCGCCACAAGCTCTCCATTACAGAGAAACCCAACGCAGGAGGGAGTAGGGTACTTACACCGCAATGGTGGCCCGAACCTAGGTAGCTCGTCATGGTCCCGCCATAGTTGCCGTCGCATCTTATGTCACCAAGCAAAGCTCACCAAGAGTTCAAACCTTAGTTGTAGGAGAAGTTTCTTGGACGCAAATCCTAGACTCCGATATTTGGCGCGCCGGGTACGGTAGGGGGACTTGCCATTTTGGCACCCGCGACCTCGACGTCAACATCGACACGAACGATGTCGCCGCTCACCGGGAACACGCCACACGCCAAGCTACCGCCATGGTCCATGCAGCGCCCGCCGCCCTAGGCGCCCTTGGGCGCCGCCCTTGCGCCGCCACTAGCCCATTGGGGATGTCCGGGCTCCTCCATCCGCTCGTCGACGAGTGAGCAGGAGCGTGGCCGCTCCTTCACCGCGTCCTCACCCACGGGCTGCGGCCCT
>NW_025251563.1:0-2098 GCF_018294505.1 Triticum aestivum | reverse complement strand
GGTAGCGATAGTCGTAGAAGCAATAGATGGCGTAACGACAACGATGCTACGGTAGAGATCAAGGTGTCGCGCCGGTGACGATGGTGATCACGACGGTGCTTCGGAGATGGAGATCACAAGCACAAGATGATGATGGCCATATCATATCACTTATATTGATTGCATGTGATGTTTATCCTCTATGCATCTTATCTTGCTTTGATTGATGGTAGAATTTTAAGACGATCTCTCACTAAATTATCAAGAAGTGTTCTCCCTGAGTATGCACCGTTGTGAAAGTTCTTCGTGCTGAGACACCACGTGATGATCGGGTGTGATAGGCTCTACGTTCAAATACAACGGGTGCAAAACAGTTGTACATGCGAAATACTCAGGTTAAACTTGACGAGCCTAGCATATACAGATATGGCATCGGAACACGGAGACCGAAAGATCGAACGTGAATCATATAGTAGATATGATCAACATAGTGATGTTCACCATTGAAAACTACTCCATCTCACGTGATGATCGGACATTGTTTAGTTGATTTGGATCACGTGATCACTTAGATGACTAGAGAGATGTCTGTCTAAGTGGGAGTTCTTTAGTAATATGATTAATTGAACTTAAATTTATCATGAACTTAGTCCTGGTAGTATTTTGCAAATTATGTTGTAGATCAATAGCTCGCGTTGTTGCTTCCCTATGTTTTTATATGTGTTCCTAGAGAAAACTAAGTTGAAAAATGTTAGTAGCAATGATGCGGACTTGGTCCGTGATCTGAGGTTTATCCTCATTGCTGCATAGAAGAATTATGTCCTTGATGCACCGCTAGGTGACAGACCTATTGCAGGAGCAGATGCAGACGTTATGAACGTTTGGCTAGCTCAATCGATAACTACTTGATAGTTTAGTGCACCATGCTTAACGGCTTAGAATCGGGACTTCGAAGACATTTTGAACGTCATGGACCATATATGATGTTCCAGGAGTTGAAGTTAATATTTCAAGCAAATACCCGAGTTGAGAGATATGAAGTCTCCAACAAGTTCTATGGCTAAAAGATGGAGGAGAATCGCTCAACTAGTGAGCATGTGCTCAGATTGTCTGGGTACTACAATCGCTTGAATCAAGTGGGAGTTAATCTTCCAGATAAGATAGTGATTGACAGAGTTCTCTAGTCACCATCACCAAGTTAGTAGAACTTTGTGATGAACTATAGTATGCAAGGGATGACGAAAACGATTCCCGAGCTCTTCGTGATGTTGAATCGACGAAGGTAGAAATCAAGAAAGAGCATCAAGTGTTGATAGTTGACAAGTTCACTACTTTCAAGAAAAGGGCAAAGGGAAAGAAAGGGAAACTTCAAGTAGAATGACAAGCAAGTTGTCACTCCCGCGAAGAAGCCCAAAGCTGGACCAAACCCTGAAACTGAACGCTTACACTGCAAAGGAAATGGTCACTGGAAGCGGAAATGCCCCGAATATTTGGTGGATAAGAAGGATGACAAAGTGAACAAGGGTATATTTGATATACATGTTATTGATGTGTGCCTTACTAGTGTTTATAGTAGCCCCTGAGTATTTGATGCTTGTTCGGTTGCTAAGATTAGTGACTCAAAACAGGAGTTACAGAATAAACAAAGACTAGTTAAAGGGGAAGTGACGATGAGTGTTGGAAGTAGTTCCAAGATTGATATGATCATCATCGCACACTCCCTATACTTTCAGGATTAGTGTTAAACCTAAATAAATGTTATTTAGCGTTTGCATTGAGCATGAATATGATTTGATCATGTTTATTGCAATACGGTTATTCATTTAAAGTCAGAGAATAATTGTTGTTCTATTTACATGAATAAAACCTTCGATGGTCATACACCCAATGGAAATAGTTTGTTGGATCTCGATCGTAGTGATACACATATTCATAATATTGATGCCAAAAGATGCAAAGTTGATAATGATAGTGCAACTTATTTGTGGCACTGACGTTTGGGTCATATCGGTGTAAAGCACATGAAGAAACTCCATAAAGATGGATTTTTTAGAATCACTTGGTTATGAATCATTTGATGCTTGCGAACCGTGCCTTTTGGGCAAGATGACTAAAACTC
>NW_025251562.1:0-2098 GCF_018294505.1 Triticum aestivum | reverse complement strand
TCGGTAAACCAATCTCCTATTGGTTACAGGCGATGTTCGAAGTACAAAGAGCCCGACCACAAAGGACTATTTTAAAGGACAGACCCAGTGCATAGAAGCTCCCACACAAGGTGGGATCTGGGGAGGGATTATAGGAACCTACTCTTATCCCTGCAAAGTGCAATGCAGAGAGGCTGGTTCGAACCCAGGACCTCTTGGCACAAGTGGGGAGGACTTCACAAAGGACTATTTCCTGTAGAAAAATTATAAGCAAGTATGAATATGATTTAAAAAAGTTGGATATCGCAACCATAGATGAAAAACTCACAGAAGTTAGGTTTCAAAATTTGCCTTGACATAATGTCTAGAAACAAACAAACTATACAAAGTTACTTTAATAGCTATTTTTCAGACATGTTTGGTTTCCCACAAAGTTTCATACACGTGGTTCGGGGCAAAAAAAACAGCATGTTTTGTGCCCACGACTAAGGCTGGGCTGCATGGCACGAAGCTCAAAGCACTCATGCATGCCTCGAGTGTTCATCTGACCTACGCCCGAGCAACCACAAGGGAGTGCACGTGGTGGTTCTCTCGACACAGAGGTAACCAAACAGCCGAACATTGCATATAGAGAGCACATACATGGAACCAAACACCATGATTGTGTTTTTACGTACATGAAACATAGACCTTTGTGGTCAACCAAGCACAGTGCACAACATAGTTCTCCAGCTAGCCTCCGTTGGGTTAAGCTTCCAAAAAACGCAAATATACCTTGGGTAACCGAACATGATCCTAAATGCAGAACCTATTGGGCGGGGGCCATGCACACGTATAACAATCTCTAATAAAATGAAGGATAGAGAAAGGTAATGAGTGGATTGGTCCCTAGACCATCTCCTCGCTGTTTTTCATTTCCAAGTATGCTAGTGCTCTGTCATTGCTTTGACGCCATTTCGTGGCTTGATTGGGTCACTTGTGATTTATCAGCCTTTTAGGATGGATTCAATTAGAGTCGCTGCTACTAAACCTGCACCTCTTGCCCGAGCAATATTTTTTCAGAAACTTCATCCTGCTTCATTTAACAATGATGTTCTCAGGGATTGTTACAAAATCATGTGGATCACCAAGCCACACATGCCTACCAAAATCAAGATACAAGGAAAGTTTAGCTACACTATTGGCTTCAAATTTTCAACATCTTGACTCATAGATAACTAGCATTCTTTAAATCACAGATAAACTAGCATTCCTGAAATCTTTCTTTGTGACAATCAACTCCTTATCACCGGTGCATGAGCTCCTCCCGTGTTGGCATCAATATCCTTGATAATGGAGTTGCTGTCAGAAAAAATTAGATTGTGGGTCACCATTAGATTAGAAGCTAAAGAACGAGCTTCACGGCATGCCATAGCCTCGAGAACTGCAACATCAATGCCTCCATTGACTGTGATAGAAGATGAACCCATATATTTTCTATCACGATCACAGCATACCACAGCCACCGCTCCTCATCCACCTTGCATGTTGACTCCAGCAGCTACAATTTTGTATGAAACGATGATGCAGGGGAGACCATGGCAAACACCAAATTCACGGCAATAGGTATCATCTCCGATTTGGAACTTGATCAAGATCACTAATGATGATTTTCATAAAAATGTGAGTAGACATGGGTGGCTTGAAGATATTATCTTGTACCAATTTTCGACGTGCCGTCCAATTTTTCAATAGTGTCATTGGGGCTAGAGTAAAGTCTGCATGTGATAACAAGCCCATTAGTGTAATTAACAATTGCTTGATGATGCATTCTTTAGTTTTTATCATGTGTTCTGCGACGTCCTCTTTTGAAAGAGCCCATACACATCTTTACATTGAGCAACCTTTAAGTGCATGAGGCCATGGGTCCTCACTTCGACATTAAACCCATTAAGCTACGCGTGAAGGGTGGCTAACCAGCTATGCCACATGGAGCAAGCTGGTTGGCCGCGGTGAGAATTTTTTTGGAAATTTTTTTAGATGAAGGGAAGGATTATTTTTTAAATGTATTTTTTTCCTTTTAGATGGAGATGAGGAACTCACATATTTTTTAAATGGAGGGTTATGCAAAGTGGCGCTC
>NW_025251561.1:0-2098 GCF_018294505.1 Triticum aestivum | reverse complement strand
GTGATCAAAACCTTTGGGAGATTATATAATGAATTTTTACCGATCAAAAGAAGTATCGTGCAAGAAAACGGAGTCCGGAGAGCACACGAGGTGCCCACGAGGCAGGGGGCGTGCCCAGAAAGGTAGCACGCGCCCTCCACCCTCGTGGACGCCTCGTGTCCTTCCTGGACTACTTCTTATTTTCCTATTTTCTTAAATATTCCAAAACGGAGAAAAATTGCTATTAGAATTGTTTTGGAGTCGGTTTACTTACCATACCACATACCTATTCCTTTTCGGAGTTTGAAACGTTCTGGAAAGTGTCTCTTATGTATTCCTCCGTGGTTACGATTTCGATAATATTAGTTTCAAAATTTATAAGATTACCTGAGATATAATGTTTGATTCTTTGACCATTCACCACCTTCAGATTTGTGCCTTCGAAGTTGTTGATTTTTATGGCACCGGAATAGAGAGAAGTTTTCCTGCAAAAAATCTTAAATGAGAGTTCAATAACAACACATAGTCACCTACATTGAACTCACGCTTTTGTATCCTTTTGTCATGCCATCTTTTAACTTTTTCTTTAAACAGCTTCGCATTCTCATAGGCATCTATTCTCCATTAATCAAGTGAGCTAATGTCAAATAACCTCTTCTCACCAGCAAGTTTGAAATCATAATTGAGCTCTTTAATAACCCAATATGCCTTATGTTCAAGTTCGAGAGGTAAGTGACATGCTTTTCCAAAAACCATTTTATACGAAGACATACCCATAGGATTTTTATATGGATTTCTATAGGCCCATAATGCATCATCAAGTTTCTTGGACCAATTCTTTCTAGATCTATTAACAGTCTTTTGCAAAATTAATTTGAGCTCTCAATTACTCAACTCTACTTGACCACTAGACTGTGGGTGATATGGAGATGCAATTCTATGATTAACATCATACTTAGCAAGCATTTTACGAAAAGCACCATGAATAAAATGTGAACCACCATCAGTCATGAGATATCTAGGGTCTAGGGACTCCAAACCTCGGAAAAATAACTTCTTTAAGCATCTTAATAGAGGTGTTATGATCAGCGCTACTAGTTGGAATAGCTTCTACCCACTTAGTAACGTAATCAACAACAACTAAAATATGTCTATATCCATTAGAGGCAGGAAAAGGTCCCATATAATCAAAGCCCCAAACATCAAACGGTTCAATAACAAGAGAATAATTCATAGGAATTTCTTGACGTCTACTAATATTACCAACTCTTTGACATTCATCACAAGACAAGACAAACTTACGGGCATCTTTGAAGAGAGTAGGCCAATAAAAACCGGATTGCAATACCTTATGTGCAGCTCTATCTCCAGGATGGTGTCCTCCATATGCCTCGGAGTGAAACTTGCGTAGGATCTGTTCCTGTTCATGCTTAGGTACACAACGTCTAATAACACCATGTACTCCTTCTTTATAAAGGTGTGGGTCATCCCAGAAGTAATGTCTTAAATCATAAAAAACTTTTTCTTTTGCTGGTATGTGAAACTAGGTGGTATAAATTTAGCAAAAATGTAATTAGCATAATCAGCATACCATGGAGCAGTACGAGAAGCATTTATGACAGGTACTTTCTCATCAGGAAAGCTATCATCAATAGGTAGTGGGTCATCAAGAACATTCACAAACCTAGACAAGTTGTCTGCAACGGGGTTCTGAGCTCCCTTTCTATCAATAATATGCAAATCAAATTCTTGGAGCAAGAGGGCCCATCTAATAAGTCTAGGTTTAACATCTTTATTTTCCATAAGATATTTAATAGCAGCATGATCAGTGTGAATAGTTACTTTAGAACCAATAAAATATGGTCTGAACTTATCACAAGCAACTACAACTGCTAAGAACTCTTTTTCAGTGGTAGCACAGTTTCTCTGGGCAGTGTCTACAGTTTTACTAGCATATTGAATAACATTTAGTTTCTTATCAACTCTTTGACCTAGAATAGCACCTACGGCATAATCGCTAGCATCACACATAATTTCAATGGGTAAATTCCAATCAGGTGGCTGAACAATAGGTGCAGACATCAAAGCTTTCTTAAGTATTTCAAATGCTTCTACACAA
>NW_025251560.1:0-2098 GCF_018294505.1 Triticum aestivum | reverse complement strand
ACGCCCGATCCAGATCGGGGAGGAGCGAGAGAGAGAGAGAGAGAGAGGGGATCGGGGAGAGTGGGTGGGGTTCGGGTTAGGATAGGGTTTGGCTGGGGGGGGGGTGAGGGGATAAGGTGTGGCCTGCTGGGCCTGGTGGGTTGGCCCAGTGAGGTTGATGGCCTGCTGGGCCGGAGCCCAGGGGGATTCTTTTCCTTCTTCTTTGTTTTCTTTTTATTTATCCTTTTCGATTTATTATAGTTTCTATTTATTTTAGATTTAATAAAATACAAAAGTGGCACCTAACTTAGTGTTACAAATTGTGCCTTTGCCACTATTAATTTAGTTCTTCAAAATAAAAGGGTTTGTAATTGTTTATTCTTTTTAAAAGCAATTAAGTAATTGTTTAGCCCCTGTTTTAATTAATTTCTTGCATCTAAACATTTTATCAAAATGTGGTTTTTCCACCACAATCAGCCATGATTTATTTTCTAAATTTTGAACATTTTAGTTTTCAGTTTTAGTTTAGTTTTCTTTATTTGAAAACTTTTATTGTTTGCCTCTATTTTAAATTTAAATTTGTATCGATTTTGAACCATCGCGAGATCGACAACAGTAACCGTGGTGATGTGGCATCATTAGCAGGAATTACTGTAGCTTAACTATCCGGGCGTCACAATTCTCCTCCACTACAAGAAATCTCGTCCCGAGATTTAAGAGGGGAGTAAGGGGGAAAGTTCTGGTTACGATATTCTAACGGATCTTCTCGAAGAAGTTAATCCCTTTCGTTGATGTCTTCAATTCTTTATTCCAATGCATCATGATAAAGTTGTCGTCCTTTCTTCGGGAACTCCATCGTACTTACGAAAGGATAAGGGGCAGCTCAGCTACGACATAATGCTTTTGAGGGAAACAATCTGGGGTTATCCCATGAATGAGCGTAAGATTATCTCTCGAGTTGAACATATAAAATACATCGAGAGTAAGGTATGAAGGTACAATAAGAGGTTCCAAGCGGACAGATAGTTGCTCGAAGTCTGAACCAGAATGAGAAAGGGGTTCAGAGTAGCGAGAGTAAGCATTGTGTCTGATACCAGAATAGAGCACTAGGAAGGTGGCCCGTGAATTAAATACGAAGCCAAGCGCGAGGAATAAGTTTGGAAACAGGGAGTATAGGAGAGTCAGGTTTCGATCCTGTGGAACTGTGGGTTATGGGCCCACCATGTGGTTAAAAGTAGGAAGGCCGTTGGCATCTTACACGGTCATGATAGCAAGACATGTCAGAGGGTAGCCTGTCAGTTATGTTGGCAACAACGTTGGTACCAAGGGCGAGGGACAAAGAGAACCATTTTCCTGCTCGTTGAACGAGGCGGACCAATAGGCAAGGTTCTCGTCCATCGGTGGTTACCAGAATGTCACCAACAATAGTAACAGGGTCTTACTAACAGTGTTGTACACCGAGGTGTTTACATAAGCAGAAGAATATTACTGCTTAGATCATACAGATCACCAGAAAGGTTAAACAAAACAATGTAAAGGAAAAGGTGATCATCAGATTGAATAGAACAATGGAAAGGAAAATGTGTTTAAACACATTATTCAGGGGTATATCCTTCCCAAGGACAAACAGAGCATGATATCCGTGGCAGGATATAATGTAGAAAACCCTTTAGGTAAGGGGAGAGAAATTTCATGACATTACCCATACAACGGTGTTTGGATAAAGAAAACTTAGCATTGGGCTTCAAATGTTCTTGTTGAAATTCGGAGTACCACAGACATGCTTCGAGATAGCATTGACATGGTCTTCGAGCATGGTCGGACTTTGGATAATCAAAGGATTCATCAGGAACAACTTATAGAATAAGTCTTACAATTTCCTCATGGAAGAATGGCTAACCTTGCTAAAAAGGAAACTATAACAATAGGTCCTCTGGCTAGGGGTGCTAAGCAAAGACACCACCTTACCGGGTTGTATAAAGACCAACGTTATAACTCTTGGGAATATGTTCCAACCATCATATCTGACCGAGATTCAGATCTGATCGGTGTTAGGATAACTCAGATTCAGGATGCCTGAGAAGAAAGGTGCAACACAAATTGTCGAAACGACATCGAA
>NW_025251559.1:0-2098 GCF_018294505.1 Triticum aestivum | reverse complement strand
GAGAGGTAAGTGACATGCTTTTCCATAAACCATTTTATACGGAGACATGCCCATAGGATTTTTGTATGCAGTTTTGTAAGCCCATAATGCATCATCAAGTTTCTTGGACCAATTCTTTCTAGACCTATTAACAGTCTTTTGCAAAATTAATTTGAGCTCTCTATTGCTCAACTCTACTTGACCACTAGACTGGGGGTGATAAGGAGATGCAATTCTATGATTAACATCATATTTAGCAAGCATTTTACGGAAAGCACCATGAATAAAGTGTGAACCACCATCAGTCATTAAATATCTAAGGACTCCAAACCTCGGGAAAATAACTTCCTTAAGCATTTTAATAGAAGTGTTATGATCAACACTACTAGTTGGAATAGCTTCTACCCACTTAGTAACGTAATCAATAGCAACTAGAATATGTGTATATCCATTAGAGGCAGGAAAAGGTCCCATATAATCAAAGCTCCAAACATCAAATGGTTCAATAACAAGTGAATAATTCATAGGCATTTCTTGACGTCTACTAATATTACCAATTCTTTGACATTCATCACAAGACAGGACAAACTTACGAGCATCCTTGAAGAGAGTAGGCCAATAAAAACCAGATTGCAATACCTTATGTGCAGTTCTATCTCCAGCGTGGTGTCCTCCATAAGACTCGGAATGACACTTGCGTAGGATCTGTTCCTGTTCATGCTCATGTACACAATGTCTAATAACACCATCTACCTCTTCTTTATAAAGATGTGGCTCATCCCAAAAGTAATGTCTTAAATGATAGAAGAACTTTTTCTTTTGCTAGTATGTGAAGCTAGGTGGTATAAATTTAGCAACAATATAATTAGCGTAATCAGCATACCATGGAGTACTACGAGAAGTACTTATAACATTTAATTGTTCATCAGGAAAGTTATCATTAATAGGTAGTGGGTCATCAAGAATATTTTCTAACCTAGACAGGTTGTCTGCAACGGGGTTCTCAGCTCCCTTTCTATCAACAATATGCAAATCAAATTCTTGTAGCAAGAGAACCCATCTAATAAGTCTAGGTTTAGCATCTTTCTTTTCCATAAGATATTTAATAGCAGCATGATCAGTTTGAATAGTTACTTTAGAAATCAACAATATAAGATCTGAACTTATCACAAGCAAATACAACTGCTAAAAGCTCTTTTTCAGTAGTAGCATAATTTCTTTGAGCATTGTCTAGAGTCTTACTAGCATAATGAATAACATTTAATTTCTTATCAACTCATTGCCCTAGAACAGCACCTACAGCATAATCACTAGCATCACCCATAATTTCAAAGGGTAGGTTCCAATCAGGTGGCTGAACAACAGGTGCAGAGACTAATGCTTTCTTAAGTATTTCAAATGCTTCTACACAATCATCATCAAAGACAAATGGTATATCTTTTTGCAATAAATTAGTCAGAGGCCGAGAAATTTTTGAGAAGTCCTTAATGAACCTCCTATAAAATCCAGCGTGACCAAGGAAACCTCTTATACCTTTGATGTCCTTGGGACATGGCATCTTTTCAATAGCATGAACCTTGGCTTTATCAACTTCAATACCTCTTTCAGAAACTTTGTGCCCCAAGAAAATACCTTCTTTAACCATAAAGTGGCACTTTTCCCAATTCAAGACAAGATAAGTTTCTTCACATCTCTGCAAAACTCAATCAAGATTGCTCAAGCAATCGTCAAAAGAGGAACCATAGACGGAAAAGTCATCCATGAAAACCTCACAAATATTTTCACAAAAGTCAAAGAATATAGCCATCATGCATCTTTGAAAGGTAGCAGGTGCATTACATAAACCAAAAGGCATACGTCTATAAGCAAAAGTACCAAAAGGGCATGTAAAAGTAGTCTTTGATTGATCTCTAGCAGACACAGGTATTTGAGAGAAACCAGAATAACCATCTAGAAAGCAATAGTGTGTGTGTTTGCATAATCTTTCTAGCATTTGATCAATAAAAGGTAAGGGGTAATGATCTTTCTTAGTAGCTTTATTTAATTTGTGGAAATCAATTACCATCCTATAACCTATGATAATTCTTTGTGGAGTCAATTCATCTTTATCATTAGGAAC
>NW_025251558.1:0-2098 GCF_018294505.1 Triticum aestivum | reverse complement strand
GCTTATTGGACTGATGTGCGGTGTTCTCCTCGATACGTGCCAACAAGCGGTTGGACTCACGCTTGTTCCTCTCCATCTCTAGCATGAACTCTGTCAACGAAGGCTGATCAGGAGGATCCTCATCCCTACCATCTCCGTGGTTCTGGCTACGAGCAACGGAACTTCGCTTAGCTGATGACATCCTGAGAAACGAACCAAGGACGGAATCAACATTAACTATAGGATGTAGAATGTAGAACAAGGAATTAGTATCTCTCGAACTCCTAGGGAAATTTCGGCAGCATAACGACAGTAAAATGCTCAGAATGAGACATCCTACTAAAAATGGGGTGGTAACATACTCATCAACATTACTCAAGGTTCTGAGATCATACTAAACAGGCTACACCGGAAATACTCGAAACTGGGGTATGACTCTGATCAACCAGTCCTATGGAACTACGGAGTAGTAACACGTGATCCTGATAGACGGAAGAGAAGCCTAGTTCCTTAACCCCGTAGGAAGATAGGACGACTCAGATCAGAAGGCCATGAGGTAAAGGAGTAAAAGAGCCTTACGTTCCATCCCACAATCAATTCCCTTACATAACTAAAGAATTTCTAGACTCAACTTCGACCAGTATGGCTTGGTAAACCTACAGGCAGTCAGGCTCTGATACCAAAGCTGTCAGGACCCCGACTCGATGCCACATCGATCTAGCATGTAACACCTCATATCGCTTTGCGGCCTCACGCACGGTATCCCCACGGGTGCCGCCTTACCTTTGCCCGGGACCGTTTGCGCATTTTGGCACACGTATATGATGGTGTCGCTAGCATCCATATGATAAAGAGCCCGGGCTGACATGGCTAGTCGTAAACCCAAAGTGGCACTAACTTACAGGGACAGGCATTCATGACCCAGCATTGAACGTGTCGGTCATCAGCGAGTGAATCCAGGATGTAGCACTGGGCTAACAGGACTCCGGTGAACCGGGCTGTAGCGGGCTAGCAGGACTCCGGTATTCATCGCATGACATTTCCCCGAAGGGACAGACACAGGATCGAAGAAGGACACATGCCGGCCTGCCTAAGTGTTCCGGAGCAGTAGCAAGCTACCAGGGCTCAGTGGAAGCACTAGGAGACATTTCCCGGTAAGAGAGGCTACTAAGAATAAACAACTAGATAGTCAGATCCCACACATAGCAATACACATTACACGTACGCATAACATGTAAGTATGTGCTGTACAACATGGCATCACAGCATAACTCAACAACTCATATAGATAAAGGCTCAGAAGAGCCGTCATAGCAATTATTGCAAACAGGGGTCACAAGACCCATCATACAGAGCATACAAGCAACAAGCGGAAGCATTACATGTCTGGGTACAGACATCTACAAATGAAAAAGGCTGAAGAGCCTGACTATCTACAACATCCGATCAAGATCGTAGCTGAGGTACTAGCTACTAGTCGAAGTCCATGAGAACCCTAGGAAGACCGAAGTCTCCGCTGCAAAAACATAAATAAAGCAACATGAGTACAAAGGTACTCAGCAAGACTTACATCAGATCCTATCATACATGCATCTGTATCAAGAGGTAATGTGGGGTTTAGTTGCAGCAAGCCAGCTTTGACTTTGTGGCTATCCTGTTCTACGACTACCAGAAACTCTGGAGGTGAAACAACGTACACGAGTCCACTAATCACCACAAAATACACTACTATGGACTCATCCCCGTCTCCCTACGAGAAGGCCATCCATAGCACTCACACTTGTCTTGAGCATTTTAGGGTATCCACTTCAAGTTGTCTATGTACCATGTAAGCATCCAAGAAGTCCATAACCGCGGACCCGGCTATTCGAATAGATCATGTTAACCCTGCAGGGGTGTACTTCTTCACACACGCTCTCGCCACTTACCGCCATGTACACGTCATGTATCTCGGCAACCTTCAAGCGGAAGCCTGGCGAGGGTGTCGGCCACGACCTGACTAACCACACAAGACTCTAATCCAGGTTTATCGCCTATTCGGGTTCCATCCGCAAGGAGATCCGGCCGGGGTTTCACTCACGGCCCCAAACGATGTGTGCAGGGTTCCCAAGCCCACCTC
>NW_025251557.1:0-2099 GCF_018294505.1 Triticum aestivum | reverse complement strand
TCTTTTTGTTGGAAACTAGATTTCGTGCACTTTCCAACCCAATTGGAATCACCTTCAAATTCGTCCGGAGCGTTGAGTTGTGGACGAAACAATCTGATGCTGCAGCAGAATCCGAGTCAAACTACAAGTCCAAAGGTGTTACATCACCTCCACTTGGGCCCATTGGCCTTGTACGACCTAGATTTAGTTTTAGGCTGCCTTGGGACGTCCTCCCACCTCCTTGGCCGCCACCCCTTGCTCCTATATAAGTAGATCCATCTAGTAGCTTTTCCTGGGGATTTGTTTAGTTAAAAGTTAGCCATTGCAACTTCGTGTACTTCGTTTGTGTCCAACGACCAGACCAAGACCGCTTACGGATCCCCACCATTATCAATACCTCATATATATTTGCAATATTCAGATTGCTTTATCATATTCTTGCTTGTTCTTCGATTGCTTGCAGGAATAGACCTTCGTGGTCAGGTTGATTGTGCTTTGGCGTGGTCAATAACCTCTCGGAGTTGGTTTAGCGATTGCTAAGGCGCAACGTCGTGCACGTTTGTAGTCGAATCGTCAAAGTCGTCTCCACCAAATCGATAGTTATCATCTCATCGAAAGATCGGGACACCCCCGCCTCTATCAAGTGGTATCAGTTTTCAGGTTGCTCGGTGAGAATTTCCAGTTTTCCTAGATTAGATTTATTTTCTTACCTATTGTCCAAGAAAAATCCACAAAAAAGAGTTAGATCTATTCCTCCTTTGTCCAAGCCAGTCTGAGCCTTTGCAATTTTCTTTTCATTGCTTGCATAGTTGAATTATCGGTTGCATCGTCGTGTCGAGTTGCTGGTCTTAGTGTCTAGGTCATTTAGAGTTTCGAGTTCTGTTCACATTAGTCACGTCGCCGCTGCATCGTTATCCCTTCCGCTGTCCACCACCCATCCATTAATTTCCTCCACGTGCTACCCACCATTCATTGTCATAATCATAGTTGAGATCGTTCCCATCTTCGCTTGATCCAATCTACATCTTATCTAGTTTGTTTTGGAAAGAGGGAGAAAAAGAAGATAAAGAAAAAAAAGAGAGAAAAAAGGAAAGAAAAAAAAAGAAAAAGAGGGAGAATAAAAATAAAAAAAAGCGTGAGAAAAAAAAGAGAGAAGAAAAAAAATTGGATCTATCTAGAATCAATCTCGTACCTGAATTCGGATTGGAATCTGTTTTGCGCACTGTTCAGTAAAACAGGTGTATCTTCCTCATACGAAGTCCGTTTTGGCTCCGTGAGTACTCAAATTGAAGATAGCGACGAGCCGCATCTAAATAGTTTCAGAAGCTTGTTCAATATTTGACACCTCAAAATCGGCTTCTAAATAGGTCTTTTTGCCCTCCGAAGTTCATGAACACAGCTTGTTCCAATTTTTCAGGCCAGTTTTAGAATTCTTTGACTCCTCATATCAACTCGGAATTGAGTGATTCTTTTTGCATTGGAAAGCTTGAGTTAGTAGCATTCTTTGAAAGAATTTATCAGAAAATTGTCTCAAACTTTTCAAGAGGAAAGTTGGAGAGAGAGTTGTTGTATATCCTGGTTGGCAGTTGTTTTTCATCATTATCTTCATTGCCGTTGTGATCTTCACTTATATCTTGCTGTCAAGAGCTACTTAGTATCCTTCATTGGTGCTAGTTGTGCTACGCCGTGACCTTATTAGTGTTCTAGGCTCGCGTCTCTAGTCCGGTCTAGCCTAGGACCAGCACAGTACCGTCGTTGAGCGTTTATTCAACATTGCATCTTTGAATTGATTATTGCTAATCTTTTGCTACCATATATAGCCAACCCAGCTCCACATATTTCTACACCGTGTATACGTACGCTCCCCTGGCAATCGCTTTACTCAATATTCGGAGTTACTTGACACCGCTGGTTGCCGATCACCGCCTGCTGCATGGTAAGAACTTGTAAGACATTGATATTTGCTTTACTGTGAGTGTTTTACCACCACATCCTAGTAGTTATAGGAACATTATTTTTGGGTTTTGTTTCTTGTTCTACTAATCATGACAGGATCCAGAGTCAATTCATGGGCTTTGTCGATCGCGGGAGACGTGCCACCACCTTTGCAAATACCACAA
>NW_025251556.1:0-2099 GCF_018294505.1 Triticum aestivum | reverse complement strand
GCACTTAACTTGCCTCCCTGCTTGAACACCCAACAATCCCTGTTGGTCTGGTTGGCTGGTTGTTCGGGGGTGTTGTGTATCTGGCATGAGCAATCGAGTATCCGGTCTAAACTGGATGGGCCCGGAGGGTTTCTTTTGAATGGCTTCTTCCGCTGACCGGGTTTATAGCCTCTGAATCCGGCATTGACTGCCATGTCCTCAGTATTGTCGCCGTTAATGCGGCGCTTGTGCTTGTTGCGACGTGACCTGCCATTGTTGTCCTTGGTATCCGAATTGCTAGGGATCTTGGTTATGTTATTGCTACGAGCTAGCCAGCTGTCTTCTCCCGCGCAAAAGCGGGTCATGAGTGTTGTGAGGGCTGCCATGGATTTCGGCTTTTCCTGTCCTAGGTGTCGGGCAAGCCATTCATCTTGGATGTTGTGCCTGAAGGCTGCAAGGGCCTCGGCGTCCGGACAGTCGACTATTTGATTTTTGTTGGTTAGGAACCGTGTCCAGAATTGTCTGGCCGATTCCTCTGGCTGTTGGATTATGTGGCTTAGGTCATCGGCGTCTGGTGGTCGCACATAAGTGCGCTGTAAGTTGTCAAGGAATGCGGATTCCAGGTCCTCCCAGCAACTAATTGACTCTGCTGGCAAGCTGTTAAGCCAATGCCGAGATGGTCCTTTAAGCTTGAGCGGGAGGTATTTGATGGCGTGTAGATCATCACCACGGGCCATGTGGATATGAAGGAGATAATCCTCGATCCATACCGCGGGATCTGTTGTGCCATCGTATGATTTTATGTTTAAGGGTTTAAAACCCTCGGGGATTTGATGATCCATTACTTCGTCTGTGAAGCATAGTGGGTGTGCGGCGCTCCTGTACTGGGCTATATCGTGGTGCAGCTCGGATGAGCTTTGTCTGTTGTATTCGGCCTAGCCGTATTTACCATATCCGGCGTGACGGTTATCGTCACATGATGTGGGGCGCCCACGCAATCAGTAGATCGATCTTGTTTGCCTTGCCTTATCCTCCAATATGTCTCGCAGGTCTGTTGCGTTTCCCCGTGCTCTGGTGTTCTTAGAGCGGCGCCGGGGTGCGGCTTGGATTGAGGGCCGAAAGGCCTCTCTGTCGCTGCCACGAGGTGGCCGATCGGGCGCATTGTACACTGGTGATGTAGGTTTAGTTGCTTCCTCCTCTAGTTGGGGTAGTAGCCTGCGCTTTGGGTAACTCTTGGAGGGGGGTTCGAGTTTATACTCTTCGGCCGCCAGGACTTCAGTCCATCTGTCGGCTAGCAAGTCATGGTCAGCTCTAAGCTGCTGCTGTTTTTTCTTGAGGCTGCTCGCCGTGGCCATAAGCCTGCGTTTGAAACGCTCTTGTTCGACAGGATCCTCTGGCACGACGAATTCATCGTTGTCTAGGCTTGCCTCATCTTCGGAGGGAGGCATATAACTGTCGTCCTCAACCTCTCTGTCTGCCGCTCTCTCATGAGGGCTGGCTCCTTCGTCCTCCTGCGCTGAATCCTGCTGGAGGGGGTTGTCATCGGCACTGTATGGCTAACTCATAACTCTCAATCCAGGCCTCACGGGGGAGATCAGCTGTATAGTTAGCCACCTTGCGAGGACCCTTAAAATTCTTAGGCGAACGATCATTACGTAATGCTGGTACTAAACAATGCACTCCAATAGATCTCAAAATTATACCAGCCCCTACTGATGCCAAAGGGGTCACCGAAGGCCGTTGATAAGCTCCCAACTGAGCCTCCGTTGCAGCATCCGCCTCACGACGGGCTCTGGAATCATCCACAATCGCCTAAGCATGAGTAAGGGGCGGGTTATTCCCATGGGGCAGGTCATCTTGATTTGGTTGACATCAACGCTCACTACTGGAAACTACCGGCGAGTCAATCCATTGGCTATAACTACGGCTTGGCAGGGGGTCAAGTGCACCCTCTCACGACTATGTGCATACTTCTCCTGTTGTGCGAGTGCTGTCTGTAAGAGCTCAATTGCGTTCCACTCCTCAGCTGCAAAACGCGTCTCATTTGTGATAGGGATTGCATTGAGCCGGGTAGATGCTGCTATCATGTTATCCACTAGGTTCTAATAATGGCCAAATGG
>NW_025251555.1:0-2099 GCF_018294505.1 Triticum aestivum | reverse complement strand
GCACTTAACTTGCCTCCCTGCTTGAACACCCAACAATCCCTGTTGGTCTGGTTGGCTGGTTGTTCGGGGGTGTTGTGTATCTGGCATGAGCAATCGAGTATCCGGTCTAAACTGGATGGGCCCGGAGGGTTTCTTTTGAATGGCTTCTTCCGCTGACCGGGTTTATAGCCTCTGAATCCGGCATTGACTGCCATGTCCTCAGTATTGTCGCCGTTAATGCGGCGCTTGTGCTTGTTGCGACGTGACCTGCCATTGTTGTCCTTGGTATCCGAATTGCTAGGGATCTTGGTTATGTTATTGCTACGAGCTAGCCAGCTGTCTTCTCCCGCGCAAAAGCGGGTCATGAGTGTTGTGAGGGCTGCCATGGATTTCGGCTTTTCCTGTCCTAGGTGTCGGGCAAGCCATTCATCTTGGATGTTGTGCCTGAAGGCTGCAAGGGCCTCGGCGTCCGGACAGTCGACTATTTGATTTTTGTTGGTTAGGAACCGTGTCCAGAATTGTCTGGCCGATTCCTCTGGCTGTTGGATTATGTGGCTTAGGTCATCGGCGTCTGGTGGTCGCACATAAGTGCGCTGTAAGTTGTCAAGGAATGCGGATTCCAGGTCCTCCCAGCAACTAATTGACTCTGCTGGCAAGCTGTTAAGCCAATGCCGAGATGGTCCTTTAAGCTTGAGCGGGAGGTATTTGATGGCGTGTAGATCATCACCACGGGCCATGTGGATATGAAGGAGATAATCCTCGATCCATACCGCGGGATCTGTTGTGCCATCGTATGATTTTATGTTTAAGGGTTTAAAACCCTCGGGGATTTGATGATCCATTACTTCGTCTGTGAAGCATAGTGGGTGTGCGGCGCTCCTATACTGGGCTATATCGTGGTGCAGCTCGGATGAGCTTTGTCTGTTGTATTCGGCCTAGCCGTATTTACCATATCCGGCGTGACGGTTATCGTCACATGATGTGGGGCGCCCACGCAATCAGTAGATCGATCTTGTTTGCCTTGCCTTATCCTCCAATATGTCTCGCAGGTCTGTTGCGTTTCCCCGTGCTCTGGTGTTCTTAGAGCGGCGCTGGGGTGCGGCTTGGATTGAGGGCCGAAAGGCCTCTCTGTCGCTGCCACGAGGTGGCCGATCGGGCGCATTGTACACTGGTGATGTAGGTTTAGTTGCTTCCTCCTCTAGTTGGGGTAGTAGCCTGCGCTTTGGGTAACTCTTGGAGGGGGGTTCGAGTTTATACTCTTCGGCCGCCAGGACTTCAGTCCATCTGTCGGCTAGCAAGTCATGGTCAGCTCTAAGCTGCTGCTGTTTTTTCTTGAGGCTGCTCGCCGTGGCCATAAGCCTGCGTTTGAAACGCTCTTGTTCGACAGGATCCTCTGGCACGACGAATTCATCGTTGTCTAGGCTTGCCTCATCTTCGGAGGGAGGCATATAACTGTCGTCCTCAACCTCTCTGTCTGCCGCTCTCTCATGAGGGCTGGCTCCTTCGTCCTCCTGCGCTGAATCCTGCTGGAGGGGGTTGTCATCGGCACTGTATGGCTAACTCATAACTCTCAATCCAGGCCTCACGGGGGAGATCAGCTGTATAGTTAGCCACCTTGCGAGGACCCTTAAAATTCTTAGGCGAACGATCATTACGTAATGCTGGTACTAAACAATGCACTCCAATAGATCTCAAAATTATACCAGCCCCTACTGATGCCAAAGGGGTCACCGAAGGCCGTTGATAAGCTCCCAACTGAGCCTCCGTTGCAGCATCCGCCTCACGACGGGCTCTGGAATCATCCACAATCGCCTAAGCATGAGTAAGGGGCGGGTTATTCCCATGGGGCAGGTCATCTTGATTTGGTTGACATCAACGCTCACTACTGGAAACTACCGGCGAGTCAATCCATTGGCTATAACTACGGCTTGGCAGGGGGTCAAGTGCACCCTCTCACGACTATGTGCATACTTCTCCTGTTGTGCGAGTGCTGTCTGTAAGAGCTCAATTGCGTTCCACTCCTCAGCTGCAAAACGCGTCTCATTTGTGATAGGGATTGCATTGAGCCGGGTAGATGCTGCTATCATGTTATCCACTAGGTTCTAATAATGGCCAAATGG
>NW_025251554.1:0-2099 GCF_018294505.1 Triticum aestivum | reverse complement strand
ATAGTCATGGTTTCCTGACTATGGACATTAGATGTCATTGATAACGGGATCACATCGTTAGGAGAATGATGTGATGGACAAGACCCAATCCTAAACATAGCACCAGATCGTGTAGTTCGTATGCTAGAGCTTGTCACATCCCTAGCTTCTGGTAATGCTCTAGGCTAGCTTCATGTGTGCATCATGTCTATATTCCGAAAGTTGAAATGAGGAAATTGAAAGCCTCGGAAATCATTTTAATAAAGGGGCAAGAAACCCTAAAATTGCAATCAGTAAATCCAAAATGCCCTAGAAATAGCTCTGACAATTTTGGCAAGAGTTATAAATCAAACCAAAATTTTGGGACATTTCTAAGGAATTATTTGGGCTCTGATTTTAAATCAATATTTTATTTGAATTTGGAGTTATATTCATAATATATAATGAATATATTTTCAAATGCCCTGAGATATTTTATGTTTATGAGGAGTAGACCTTAAGTGACATAAAATTATCCAGGGGAGTTTTGGCACTGTTTTCAAATTTGTTTGAATTTGAATTCAGTGGCAATTAAATAGAAAACAGAACAGAAATATAAAAAAAAGAGAGAAGCCCAGCCCCTTACCTGGCGCCCACTTACCTGGCCCAGCTCCTCCAGCGGCCCAGCCCGCCACCGCTACCCCCCTGTCGCCTTCCTCCTCTGCCAGGAGGACGGGCACGCGCCCGGCGCGCGCGGCCACGCGCCCCGGCCACCTCCTCCCTCCCAGCCTGCTTGGTTCCTCCTCGACGCCCCGGTGACGCCATGCGGCCCCCTCGACCCTCTCCCACTCTCCCGTGTCCCTCCCTCCGTCCCTATCCCACTCTGCCCCCTCTCTCTCCCGCGACCGAACGGAGCTCGTCGCCGCCGCTCGCCGTAGCCACGCCTACCGGCCACCCCACGCCTCACCGACGCCCCAGGAAGCTCCGCCTCGCCTCCCTCTTCATCCTCACCCAGACGAAAGGCACCGGAAGCCCCTGGATGCCGCTAGCTCCGCCGTTCCCCTCCTCGGCCACCGAGGACCGCCGCCGTCGATTTGCCGCCGTCGCCGCCTCCCCGAGCTCGCTGTCTGCTCCAACCGACCCCCCGTGAGCTCCTCCACCGTTTCCCCCCTCTTCCCCACTTCATTTGATCGCCGTAGCCATCGCCCCCTTTATGGCCGAAACGCGCCGCCGCCGAGCTCGACTCCGGCGTCACTCCGGTGACCATTTGGTCGCGCACCAGCGTCCAACGAACTCGAGGCTGCACATAGAGCATGGCTAGCGCGTTAGCTGGTTCGTTTGCACGCTGCATCACCAAACCCGCAACTCACCCGAGCGCCGGCCGCGGCCCAAACGCTAGCCGGCGTCGATCCCGGCCACCGCACGCTCAACCACCCGCACCGCTGGACGCGGAGCACTCCAAGCTCTCCGTAGAGCCTAGTCGCGCACCAAACCGTCGCCGAACGGCGATTTTCGAAGCTCGCCGCCGTGTACTGTGGTCACCGGCGACTCATCGCCGGCGTATCTGACGTGGCGTCATCATTAGCGCTAATGACCCCACTAACCAACCCACCTAGCTCACTGACACCTGGGCCCCACGCTCTAAATAATCTATGTTTTATTTCTATTTAGATAAGTTAATAAACACACGGGACCCACCAGTCAGAGTTGACTGTGCTGACGTGGCCATTGACCAGGCCCCACCTGTCATTGACACTGAACAGCACTGTGTCACTGACCAGTGGACCCCACTGGTCAGGTTTGACCTGGACCGCACCCCGTTGACTCGCTTACGTCATGCTGACGTAGTGCTGACGCAGTAATGCATTTTCTGGAATTATTTTAATTCTAAATATTCAGAAAATTCCAGAAAATTGTATAAACTTCTAAAAATCATAGAAATTCAACCGTAACTCCAAATTAAATAATTTATATATGAAAAATTATCAGAAAAATTCAAGGAATCCATCTGTACCATTTTCTTGCATGTTAGAACAACTTATAGCTGCTGTTTAGCACAAATCAATTAAATGGCATTTGAATAATCATATATGGAGTTTGAATTTGAATCATGTATTCAAACCAACTTCATCTAAATCATA
>NW_025251553.1:0-2099 GCF_018294505.1 Triticum aestivum | reverse complement strand
CTTTGGTTAACTAAAGTACAAGACCGGAATTCCTAAATTAATTTTGGTTCTTACAAAGTGCAGACTGAACTAAGAATTGGAATTTTCGGATTCGGTCTTTTCGAATTCGGTCCCGGTTTTTTCTGTTCGGTAGTTGGGTGCTAGGTTAATATGCCCATCCCTACATGCATGTATAGCCACTCAATAAAAACAGAACAGTTTTTCAAACCATGCAAGCAGTCACTGTTCACGTAACATGCAATTAACTGAGATCTGCTATATATATCACCCATCAATATACGTGCTGGGATTTCATCAATTATTAGTCCAAGGCTATTAACTCTACTCTCTTCGGACAGTAGGTTTGTAAGGAGAAATAGCAATAAACCAATGAAAAAATAGGAGCTTCGCAGAAGTATCGATTTAGTGCCTGTTCGGTTTCTCTCCGCTCCCGCGACTCAGATCCCGGAGCGGAGCAGGCTGTTGCAGCTTTTTATGGAGCAGCTCAAACCGAGCTCTGCAGCTCCGTGGAGAACGGAGTGGAGAGATTCCAAACGGGGCCTTACTCTTAGAAAAAATAACGTTGTATTCTTTTACATTCAGAAATTAGCTGCTCTGAATACACATACCAAGTGTTCAACATGCAACTGCTTACATAGACTGAGAATACACATATACTGCATACCACACAACCACAACCATGCATGAGTGTTGTCAACACCCGGATCAGTAGCAACCGTCACCAGTCCTCATTGGCCATAAATAAAATATAGAAAAAATTCTGCATAGTCCACCCATTGTTGCATGCACACTTGTCATTTTTTTGCTAAACCAACCCACCAATTAATGATGAGAATCCTCATACAGATGCATCCCTACAAATACTAAATCAAACTTAAACGAAAGGAAGTCACTAACACCAATTGTCATGCAACCAGCCAATATGAGAAAAGAAACACAGGTCAAGAAACCATTAGTCAGTGGGAATCAAATCAAAGCATATGCAGTCATTAATTGACTCTCAAGAGGACTCGCATGCAGATGAATGAGGCGAGACAAATAGTAGGTCCTAAGTTAAAAACGTGCAAGATTATGAAGTTGTCCTGTCAGTTCATGTTTACATATCCGCAAGATGTTTTGTGCGTAAGAAAGTTTTCAGTAAGTAGTTTTCAGTAACCTGAAGAGAGTCTTGTGCTTTGAGAGCTTATCTTCTGAAGGCGAGAAACAATCACCGAACGCCGTCGCTGCACCAGAGACGGAAGTAATCCCGCCGTCGAGAGGACAACGAAAGGGGGGCATCGCCAAACCTGTGCTGATTGGGAGAACTTGTGCTGGAGAAATAACGTATGTAACACATCGCTGACCAAGACGCTTGATCTGTAGCCGGCGAGGAAAGAATAGCAGCTTCACACTGCTTCTATTTGTGCTTCCACCTTCCCACCTTGGCATTCTGTATGGCGATCGGTGACTTTGCTAGCTCTTGCACTATTCATGCTTCCGTATCAAGCACCGGTTGCAGGTCTGTTCATTCAGATCAAGGGCCAGCTAGCATTTGACTCCCGTTGTCCGCAGGAAAAGGGCGTGGTGGAGAGGGTGACTTGCTGCTGGGAGGATCTAGCGAGAGCACGAAAGAAGAGGCGCCCGCTCCTGATGCGTACATGCTGCCGCTACCTGCGGTGACTGCAAGGATAGAGAAAAATTGAAAGATGAGTAGGAAAGAAGCAGTGCGGGGAAGGGAGCCATCGACCTTATTAGCGAGGGAACGCACCAGCGACCGAAGGCGGCGCCGGTTCGTCTTGATGGCGGCGGCACGCCCGCGCTGGAGGATCACGATGCTGCGGAGTCGCGCGGGCCCATGACCTGCGAGCGGCCTATGATAGAACCCTAGGCACTCCACGGTGCCGTCGGCGGCGCTTCATCAGACACCAACAGGGCAGAGCTCACATTGTGTTCGACGGAAGGGGTGTCAGGAGTGAAGGAGCAGGGATGATGGCGCATCCGAGATGGAAGACGCACACGGAGTGACGCATTTTTATAGGGCCAAACAACGACCAAGCAGTGGAACTGGATTTCACGGGATCCTTCCAGAGAGACCAGGCGAAATATCTAGCCGGTCTAGA
>NW_025251552.1:1245-2099 GCF_018294505.1 Triticum aestivum | reverse complement strand
TTCAACATTTTCAGAATTCATTTTGTAGTGATTTTCAATTTCATGGTCATTTAGCTCTCTAAACAATTAGCTAAATGACCGAAAAAAACTAATGATGTTAGAACATGTTGGAAATTGGTGACATCACTTTGAATGCTGCATACTGAACACAAAAGAAGTCCAGAGTTCAAATAAGTTTAAAAAATACTGAAGTGCCCGTGTAACAGATGAGTTCTCGTCCGAAACCCTGATACTCCGAAAGAGTTTGTCCAATTTGTACGTGACGTGCGTCATGTTTTTGCCGTGACCCTCTCTACTCTTCCGCACATGCTATGCGGGTGAAATGATGATACCATGCCAAGTTTCAACATTTTCAGAATTCATTTTGTAGTGATTTTCAATTTCACGGTCATTTAGCTCTCTAAACAATTAAGTAAATGAACGAAAAACAACAAATGATGTTAGAACATGTTGGAAATTGATGACGTCACTTTGAATGCTGCATACTGAACACAAAAGAAGTCCAGAGTTCAAATAAGTTTAAAAAACATTGAAGTGCCCGTGTAACAGATGAGTTCTCGTCCGAAACCCTGATACTCCGAAAGAGTTTGTCTAGTTTGTACACGAAGTGCGTCCAGTTTTTGCCGTGACCCTCTCTACTCTTTTGCACATGCTATGCGGGTGAAATGATGATACCATGCCAAGTTTCAACATTTTCAGAATTAATTTTGTAGTGATTTTCAATTTCACGGTCATTTAGTTCTCTAAACAATTAGGTAAATGACCGAAAAACAACAAATGATGTCAGAACATGTTGGAAATTGATGACGTCGCTTTGAATGCTGCATACTGAACACAAAAGAAGTCGGAGTTCA
>NW_025251552.1:563-1235 GCF_018294505.1 Triticum aestivum | reverse complement strand
CATGCTGGAAATTGATGACGTCGCTTTGAATGCTGCATACTGAACACAAAAGAAGTCCAGAGTTCAAATAAATTAAGAAAACATTGAAGTGCCCCGGTAATAGATGAGTTCTCGTCCAAAACCCTGATACTCCAAAAGAGTTTGTCCAGTTTGTACACGAAGTGCATCCAGTTTTTTCCGTGACCCTCTCTACTCTTTCGCACATGCTATGCGGGTGAAATGATGATACGATGCCAAGTTTCAACATTTTCAGAATTCATTTTGTAGTGATTTTCAATTTCACGGTCATTTAGCTCTCCAAACAATTAGGTAAATGACCGAAAAACAATAAATGATGTCAGAACATGTTGGAAATTGATGACATCACTTTGAATGCTGCGTACTGAACACAAAAGAAGTCCGGAGTTCAAATAAGTTTAAAAAACATTGAAGTGCCCATATGTAACAGATGAGTTCTCGTCCGAAACCCTAATACTCCGAAAGAGTTTGTCCAGTTTGTACACGAAGTGCATCCAGTTTTTCCCGTGAACGTCTCTACTCTTTCGCACATGCTATAGGGGTGAAATGATGATACCATGCCAAGTTTAAACATTTTCAGAATTCATTTTGTAGTGATTTTCAATTTCACGGTCATTTAGTTCTCTAAACAATTAGGTAAATGACCGAAAAACA
>NW_025251552.1:0-553 GCF_018294505.1 Triticum aestivum | reverse complement strand
AAATGATGATACCATGCCAAGTTTCAACATTTTCAGAATTAATTTTGTAGTGATTTTCAATTTCACGGTCATTTAGTTCTCTAAACAATTAGGTAAATGACCGAAAAACAACAAATGATGTCAGAACATGTTGGAAATTGATGACGTCGCTTTGAATGCTGCATACTGAACACAAAAGAAGTCGGAGTTCAAATAAGTTTAAAAAACATCGAAGTGCCCGTGTAACAGATGAGTTCTCGTCCGAAACCCTGATACTCCGAAAGAGTTTGTCCAGTTTGTACATGAAGTGTGTCCTGTTTTTGCCGTGACCCTCTCTACTCTTTCGCACATGTTATGTGGGTGAAATAATGATACCATGCCAAGTTTCAACATTTTCAGAATTCATTTTGTAGTGATTTTCAATTTCATGGTCATTTAGCTCTCCAAACAATTAGGTAAATGACCGAAAAACAATAAATGATGTTAGAACATGTTGGAAATTGATGATGTCGCTTTGAATGCTGCATACTGAACACAAAAGAAGTCTGGAGTTCAAATAAGTTCAAAAAACATT
>NW_025251551.1:0-2099 GCF_018294505.1 Triticum aestivum | reverse complement strand
AATGGCTAGTTGCTAGAATTACTATTTTCCCCTTCCCTTTCCTTATCTCCCGCTCTCCACCAACAATAAAGTGAAACTTCTTATAAAGCCAAATTGCATAGTCTGCCTCTTGAAAGGAAAAAATGTACTACAACATGAAGTGATGTTTGACACAAAGCCTGGCAAACAAATAAAGATTAATTTGGTCAAAACTAAGGTCAAATTCTGCCTGACTCCGTAATATTATTCCTCATACACAATTAATCTTTTACTCTAATGTGTTAATACAAAACACTTAAGAAATCACTTACACAACAACAGAACCATTAATAGTGATAGAAGAAGATTGCTTGAGAAACTACATGTTGTAGATATTCCCACCACTTTGTTTGATTTGCAAAGATTCATCTATATTTAAACAGATTAAACTTTCAAATTAACACTTCTGAAATAAAAAGTCATTTTCATAAGGTCTAGAAATCCAAGATTTACACAAAGAGAAGTAACTTAATTTGATTTATAGGTGAAGGAATTTTGCTGGAACTATCACATTGCATCAGATGATTATACTGTGAGCAAAGTATGTATATATATATATATACTACTGCTTGAACTTTGCGGCCATTGAGAAATATAAGCAGAGTTAAGTGCAGTTACATGTAACATGCCTGTGCGTTGCAACGGGAGAAAAACATATAATGATATGCAACCGGAGAAACAATATATCTAAATCTCATACTAAAACATGGAAATATGACGTAACTTACGAAGCTTATTTTTTTCCGATTCTCCCAAAATTAGTACCTGAATAACACATTGAATAAGGGCAACAGGTCATAGAGAAGTCAAATGAAAAACAAACTGAATTTGCTGGCCTAATACATGCATGGAGCTTCTGAAGAATCAGAGGGCCCCAATGTCTCATTTCCTGGATCTCCTGCAAGGCTACAACAATCAATAAAGGATTTTGCTTTTCTTATATTGTAGTAGTCAACTTCACTCGCTCTAGCGCTCCGCCCTCGCTCCTCGCTCCGCCCTCACGCCGTCGCCACTCCGGCCACGGCGGACACCAAAAATCACCGGGAGATCTGCTACGTCCATCATCATGTCTCTGGATAACCTCAAGTTCGATCAAGGCCAAGCTTTTGAAGAAGAAACCTGGAAAAAGCAGGGTGTTCGTACCAACTTCACAGATGAAGAAGGACAAGAGGAATTTCTTTTGGTGGCGGAGTTCACCAGATCTAAGATCCGTCTTATGGAAGAATCTGTGGGTACAATTCTCCTTTCATGTTTTGGAGGCAGGGCATCACTCTATCGAGTGCAACAACTTCTCAACTGGACATTTAAGTTCTCTGTCTCCTCCAAAGAAGTTGGATATTCTATCATCAAAGGAGGTAACATCTCGGTTGCTGAATTCAATCTCAATTTCCTTCTTTGGGGTAGTGGAGGCCCCAATTCCAGTTATGAGTTAGATCTTTATCTCAAAGAGAAAGAGGATCAATGGACATACATTTTCTGCAAACATCCTAGGAAATTATATGCTCAAGCTCTTACCACGTGTGCTGTTTTCCAAGATCATCAGGCTCCTCCTACGATTAATCCAAATCGTAAATCATCTTTAGAAAATTCAAATTCCGCTTATGCAGGGAGGAGTAACAGTCTCCCTAATCCAGCCCAAGGTTTTAATTCTCAGTTTAACTCCGCGTCACACGCCCCCACCAATCACGTCATTACCCGTGGGCTGGCCATGCATGGGCAACCATTAACATCTCCGACGCCATATTGTGTTCGTTGCCTTACGCAAGGGCACTACAGGCCAGATTGCACCAACAGGATCAAATGCAGGAATTGTAAACTCTAGGGTCACATAGCCCGGGACTGTTTTTCGGCCCCTCAGCCCACCAACTCCACTTCTGCTCAGCGGCCCATAGCTGAGAGATCGGCCCCGTCACCTTCCTTTGAACAGTGGAGGACTGGCTCGATTCTCGCGACCAAAAAGGCAGGCCCCACAGTCAACGCCACTAATCGAGGCAATCCGGTGAATCCTACCAATTCTACCTCTCAGCTGGTTGGTACTAGCCATTACGCCGCCGCTCTGCCTTCCTCTTTGCATCTTCCCA
>NW_025251550.1:0-2099 GCF_018294505.1 Triticum aestivum | reverse complement strand
GATTATAGCAACATGAGTACAAAGGTACTCAGCAAGACTTACATCAGATCCTACATACATGCATAGTATCAAGAAGGGTTGGCGGAGTTACTGCAGCAAGCCAGCTTTGACTCTTGGCTAGGCTATCCTACGATACTCCAACTTGAAATGGTTTTGCGCACACGAGTCCACTACTCACCACTTCAATACACTACCGAGGATCCACCTCCGTCTTCCTACGGAAGAGCCATCCTCGGCACTCACACTTATCTTGAGGCTTTTAGTAGTTTCCATTTACTTGTCTATGAACTGTATAGGCAACCAAGTAGTCCTTTACCGCGGACGCGGCTATTCGAATAGATCATGTTAACCCTGCAGGGGTGTACCTCTTCATACATGTTTCCACCACTTAGCGTCTGCACACGACATGTGCTCGGCAGACTTCAAGCGAAAGCCGACGTGGGTGTAGACCACGACCTACCTAAACACTTAAGCCTCTAGTCCAGGTTTATCGCCTATTCAGGTTCCATCCGTAGGGAGTCCGGCCGAGGTTTCCCATACGGCCCCGAACGATGTGAACAAGGTTCCCGAGATACCTAACGGGTATTCGGTACACCCGGCCACATACCTACCGCATCACAGCCCACCCCTACGGTCAGCGCTGTCCACGGCCTCCAGTAGGCTACAAACACCAGAAACTACTTGCAACTCCTGGACAGAGAGCTAGGGTGAATAAGAAGTCGAGCGGGGTCATATTTCAGGGCCCAATGCATGGTAGTAGCTGTATCTTAAATCACATATACATATCTCAGTGCTTAAGGTCGGCTTCAATGAAACAACCCACCATGTACTCCTACATGGCCTCTCATCGATACCTTTACCAAATCGTGTTCACCACACCACTCTCATTACCGACATAAACATTTCACTCTAGCCCATCACCCAGATGAACCAGACCTGACACGACTCTAAGCATAGCAGGCATAGCAAGGTAGGAACAACACATACACATGGCTCAATCAACTCCTACACATGCTAGTGGGTTTCATCTAGTTACTGTGGCAATGACAGGTCATGCAGAGGAAATGGGTTCAACTACCGTAGCACACAACAGTTTGAAACGCGTTGTCTTAATGCAGTAAAAGAGAGCAGGAGCGAGAACATGGGATTGTATCGATATGATCAAATGGTTGGTTGCTTGCCTGATGGTTCGATGCACTGATACGGTTCTTCGTTAGGGTAATCACGGTACTCCTCGGGGGCAGAACCTGTCGTAAAGGACAGCGATGCACAAACATCACCAAACAATATGCAACAATATGATGCATGCATGAAACATGGCAATATGAGTGTGTCGGGCTAATGCAACTAAACCAGAAGGGTTTGAACAAATTTGAATCAAAGATTCAAATTTCAAACTCAAACATGGCCTTTTAAAGTGCTTTTCCTTGTTCTGCTTAAAACATCAATTTAACTTGTTTGATCATGCATGAAAATAGTACAGATGGATAGATTGGATTTTTCTGATCATTTTTCATATATAATTTGTCTAATTTGGAGTTACAGAATAAAAGTTATGAATTTTTGAAGTTTAAATAATATTCTGGAATTTCCTGATTAAATTTAAATCTAGAAATTATAATTACTGCGCCAGCATGACGTCAGCATGACGTCAGTGGTCAACTGCGGCTGGCTGGAGTCAAACCTGACGTGTGGGGTCCACACGTCAGTGACAGGGGGTTAAACAGGGTTAGTTTAATCCTAATTAGGGGTTAGTGGCGCTGGGGGCCCACTGTCAGTGTCAGGGGTTAACCATTAGTGGTTAGCACTAATCCTAATTAGCTACAGGGCTGGGCCCACCTGTCAGGGACTCAGGGGGTGTCCTGCCGTGGTCAAAGTGGGTCAAACCCACCGGCGACGTGACGCCGGCGAGGTCCGAGACGGCGGCGCGACGCGGGATCGCGCTACAGGGCACGGGCGAGGCCGTGCTTGGGTTCGTTGGAAAGCTCTTGCTCCCGCGCGTCGAACGGTGGCCGTGGCTGGGCCTGGGGTGGCCGGAGTCGACGGCGGCGAGCTCGGCTGCGGCCGCCGGAGTTCGGGTGCGGTCGGGATCGGTGTTG
>NW_025251549.1:0-2099 GCF_018294505.1 Triticum aestivum | reverse complement strand
TTTAAAATCGGAAAAAAAAATCAAATTTTTTCGAAAAAAATAAAAAAAATCAATTTTTTTTATCTTTTAGTACCGGTTGGTAACACCAACCGGTACTAAAGGTCCCCCAGACCACCGTGCGGGCTCGTGCCACGTGGTGGGCCTTTGGTCCCGGTTCGTGCAGAACTGGTACTAAAGGGAGGGGACCTTTAGTCTCCACCCTTTAGTGCCGGTTACAGAACCGGGACTAAAGGCCCTTACGAACCAGTGCTATAGCCTGATTCTGCACTAGTGATAGATACATAGAGTCACGGCCAGGTGTTGTGATTGCTCGCCGTCAACATCACCACAGTCATCTTGTCTTATCTTATATACAATGCACCGCATACCGGGCATGCGTTCAAATCCTCGTACGCACCACGGTACATGATGCAGTCATTAGGGCATGCATGTATCTTCTGCACCTCCAATCCTATAGGGCATACAACCTTCTTTGTTGCGTACGTACTTTCACGGAATTCGTTATCCTTTGGAAGCTTCTTCTTCAATATTTTCAATAGCTTCTCAAATCCTTTGCCAGGCACATCATTCTCTACCTTTCACTGCAGCAATTTCAGTACGGTGCCGAGCTTTGTGGTTTCATCTTCGCAATTGGGGTACAAACCTTTTTTGTGATCCTCTAACATGCAATCGTACTTCAGCTTCTCCTTTTCACTTCCACACTATCTCCTTGCATCAACAATGACCTTGCGGAGATCATCATAGGGCACATCGTCTGGTTCCTCTTGATCTTCAATAGCTTCCCCCGTTGCAGCATCACCGTATTCAGGGGCACATAGTTGTCATCGTCCTCTTCTTCTTTGATGTCTTCCATCATAACCCATATTTCTCCTTGCTTGGTTCAAACATTATAATGTGACATGAAACCCTTATAAAGTAGGTGGGTGTGAATGGTTTTCGAATCAGAGTAAGACTTCGCATTCCCACATATAGGGCATGGACAACACATAAAACCATTCTGCTAGTTTGCCTCAGCCACTACGAGAAAATTATGCACGCCCTTAACGTACTCGGAAGTATGTCTGTCACCGTACATCCATTGCCGGTTCATCTGCATGCATTATATATAATTAAGTGTGTCAAAAAACATTACGAAACATCATGAATAGATAATTAAGTGACCAAATTAATAGAAGTTCATCATCACATTAAAACCAAAGTACATACATAGTTCTCATTGAACAACACATAGCTCTCCAGAGCATCTAATTAATTAAACCATACATTAAAACTATGTAAAAAAATTCAATGTGAAAACAAATGCAATCATAATCGCAACCAAGGTAACAATTGATCCAACGACATAATGATACCAAGCCTCGGTATGAATGGCATATTTTCTAATCTTTCTAATCTTCAAGCACATTGCATGCATCTTGATCTTGTGATCATCGACGACATCCGTAACATGTAACTCCAATATCATCTCCTCCTCCTCAATCTTTTTTTTTCCTTCAAAAAATTGTTTTCTTCTTCAACTAAATTTAACCTCTCGATAATAGGGTCGGTTGGAATTTCCGGTTCACATACCTCCTAGATAAATAAAATCTATGTCACGTTGGTCGGCATAATTGTCATAAACAAAATATGAACCAAATAGTTATAAAAGATAATATATACCACATCTAAATCATAAACAGGACGAGGGCCGACTGGGGCGGATACCAAAACCATCGCACTATATAACAAGAAGCAATAATAAAAGTAACAAAATTATACAAGTATCTATCTAAACATACAAGTAAGAATTTTTTTTCCTTTCAAAAAGAAGATAAGAACAAGAGGCTCACCACGGTGGTGCCGGCAACGAGATCGGCGCGGGCGATCGACGGTGTTGAAGACGGGGACGGGACGTGACGGACCGCTAAACCTAGACAAATATTGAGAAAAATGGAGCTTGGAGGTCGAGCTTGGAGAGGAGAAAGCTTAAGTAGTGTGGCTCGAGCATTCCATCGAACACCTCATGTGCATAGGAGGTGAGCTAGAGCACCACAAAGCCCTCGCCTTGCCGGCCAGAAAAAATAGAGCAGTGTGGAGTGCTCTACTCGCCGGCGAGGGGG
>NW_025251548.1:0-2099 GCF_018294505.1 Triticum aestivum | reverse complement strand
TCGAATTATCAATTTGGTTTGGCCTACTATATTGATCTTTCTTGCAATGGGAGAAGTGCTTAGCTTTGGGTTCAATCTTGCGGTGTCCTTTCCCGGTGACAGTAAGGGCAGCAAGGCACGTATTGTATTGTTGCCATCGAGGATAACAAGATGGGGTTTTCTTCATATTGCATGAGTTTATCCCTCTACATCATGTCATCTTGCTTAAGGCGTTACTCTATTTTTTACTTAATACTCTAGATGCATGCTGGCTAGCGGTCGATGAGTGCAGTAATAGTAGTAGATGCAGGCAGGAGTCGGTCTACTTGTCTCGGACGTGATGCCTATATACATGATCATACCTAGATATTCTCATAACTATACTCAATTCTGTCAATTGCTCAACAATAATTTGTTCACCCACCGTAGAATACTTATGTTCTCGAGAGAAGCCACTAGTGAAACCTATGGCCCCCGGGTCTATCATTATCATATCAGTCTCCTATTACTTAGTTATTTACTTTGCCTTTATTTTACTTTGCATCTTTATCATAAAAATACCAAAAATATTATCTTATCATATCTATCAGATCTCACTCTCGTAAGTGGCCCTATAGGGATTGACAACCCCTATTTGCATCAGTTGCGAGGATTTATTTGTTTTGTGCAGGTGCGAGGGACTCGCGCGTAGCCTCCTACTGGATTGATACCTTGGTTCTCAAAAACTGAGGGAAATACTTACGCTACTTTGCTGCATTATCCCTTCTTCTTCGGGGAAAACGAACGCAGTGCTAAAAGAGGTAGCGTCGCACCCCTTGTACCTATATATGTGCCTAGTGCACGATCAATGAGAATATCGATGCACACAATCCCTTCTACAGGAGAGACAAAAAATATTAGCAGCCATCAGTGAGCTTGATCGCACCTAGCCAATCGCCCTGAAGGCTGCTAGTTATTATATATCGCACGTCGTATATAAGAACGGACATGAGCGTTCATATATGAAACTCTAGAGGAATATGAACAAACAGGTTACGAAAAAAACACGTCGATTGGGCCGGCCCAGTTGCGACCGCAGTCAGCAATTCCGGGATTCAACATGCCATGTCGACAATCCTTGTTTGGAAACTCTCTCAAGGTTCAAAATATACCGGGACCGGATAGTTCGATGTGTTGATTTCCGGGAGTGAAAGTTCAGGGTCGATTTAGATTTCTTCTACAAGTTCAAGGTTTGTTTTCAACTTTTGCTTCTGTGAGTCGTACACGAGCACCTGAACGGGTTGGTCGTCATCTGGGAGATGCACGAGTCTATCAGACAGCAGGCACACGAACCCAATGCTCCAGTTAGGCCGGCACCTGGCGTACCAAGACCTTCGCTGCTCCGCCCCATCCTTGTCGCGCCACATGATACATTCTTGTCAACTCCTTCTGCGACCTTGAACCACAGGAGGCCAACTACATGGTGTCAAGATGGTGCACCAAGACCATTGCCCGACGGTGCCGGCCTTCTTCCTCGACAACAACGCCTATGGACGGTCTACAACCTTGATGCCGGCGACCTTGCCGAGCTTGGAAATGGGCTCTGCAATTCTGGCAAAGCCTTTTCTCTCGGTTGTGATGTCTAGTGAGGCACAAAAGATCTTTTCTAGGCAGTTATAAATGTTGAAGCTGGCGATGAATTCATATGTGAGTCTAATAAATAAATGCATTTCTATCCACATGTGAGACCAGTAATGAGCTTTCGTTATATTTTCTATCCACATATGGGACCATACAAATAAATAAATAAAGATCTTTTTCTATGTGCTTATAATTGCAATTCAAAATGTTATACACTATTTATCTTGCAAAATACGCACTATGACCGCTTAAGATTATCAACCGAATGATGGATGAGCTTTCGCTATATTTTCTCTGTCTTTTTAATCACGAATCACATAACAGCCACAAGACAATGACATCTGTGGACAATCTCTTAAGCCCCGGGGCATTGTGCTAGTATCTGAATAATTCCGTGACCGATGGAAGAAGGGATAATCATGCCTTGGTGTCCACCACTTGGGGTGTTGGCGCTGGCGCATATGACCATAGGCATCATATGAGAAATTTTGTATTTTTTT
>NW_025251547.1:0-2099 GCF_018294505.1 Triticum aestivum | reverse complement strand
GAGGGGGATAGGGACGGAGGGAGGAACACGGGAGAGTGGGAGAGGGGTCGAGGGGGGCGCGTGGCGTCACCGGGGCGTCGAGGAGGAGCCAAGCAGGCTGGGAGGGAGGAGGTGGCCGGGGCGCATGGCCGCGCGCGCCGGGCGCGTGCCCGTCCTCCTGGCAGAGGAGGAAGGCGACAGGGGGGTAGCGGTGGCGGGCTGGGCCGCTGGAGGAGCTGGGCCAGGTAAGTGGGCGCCAGGTAAGTGGCTGGGCTTCTCTTTTTTTTATATTTCTGTTCTGTTTTCTATTTAATTGCCACTGAATTCAAATTCAAACAAATTTGAAAACAGTGCCAAAACTCCCCTGGATAATTTTATGTCACTTAAGGTCTACTCCTCATAAACATAAAATATCTCAGGGCATTTGACAATATATTCATTATATATTATGAATATAACTCCAAGTTCAAATAAAATATTGATTTAAAATCAGAGCCCAAATAATTCCTTAGAAATGTCCCAAAATTTTGGTTTGATTTATAACTCTTGCCAAATTTGTCAGAGCTATTTCTAGGGCATTTTGGATTTACTGATTGCAATTTTAGGGTTTCTTGCCCCTTTATTAAAATGATTTCCGAGGCTTTCAATTTCCTCATTTCAACTTTCGGAATATAGACATGATGCACACATGAAGCTAGCCTAGAGCATTACCAGAAGCTAGGGATGTGACAACTCACCCCCACTAAACAAGAATCTCGACCCAAGATTCAAGTGTAGGGTAAGACGAAGGGGAAACGCAAACTAGTATAATCTTCACGATCCAGGGGGCATTCCATAAGAGTGTTGATTTGATCACCATCATCATCTTGATGTCTTGCTTCGAGAACTCCAACCAACATGACAACGAGAGGAGAAGGGAACTCTAGAAGGATCAATCTTCTCGAAGGTCGAACAACTCAGGATTAACTCTCGGAATGAGACATAGCAACATCTTCGAGCTGAGAGACGAAGCACACCTCTAGAGGGATGGAGTGGAGCAGATGACGAGGTTTACCAGGTAGACTACAATTCCACGCTTAAAAGGGTGGTGAATGGTTGTCAACGTAGCGAGGAGTTGAGTTGCCATGATACCATAATGATGCACCTTAGGGAAGGTGACTCGTAGAATCATCCCCTTAAGTGGCAAAAAGAATTACTTTTGATTCAGAGATCATTGAAACTCTTTAAACCAGCTTAAGGCAATTCTCGAGCGATCGTTTGGAGGGGGGTCGGTAGAATTGCATACTCGGACTTGGATGATGTGGATTACCTTGTTGAAGACAACATAATGGATGAATTTGCTTATCACCGGAAATGGAAGAGACCCATGGTAGAATGGCACATTGGCGGTGCAAGCTGGGAACAAAATGCAAATGCTGGGAATGATTCTGGTAACTGGGGAAGAACCCAACAATAGAGAGTGAATTCACTGTTTGAAAAGGTCATAGCATTGCCGAGGAAACTGAGAGCACTATACAGTTAATGCCGACGATCAAACCTAGCACTTGCGCGTGCTCTCAAGAACTTGAGCATTTCCATAATCATCAAGGTTTTACCAACATCCGTGTCAAGGATCCTGGCAACACAACTTGCTACCATGATGAATGATGATGGATGATGCAGATGCAAGGAAGATAACACTTTCTCAGATTTCACCTTAGCGAGGCCAAGGAACCAAAATCTGCATGATCGACCGAGAGACATTTATCACTCGGCTTCTAATGTTCTCCTTGATGTGCTAGCGTAACCCATCCATAGATATGGTTTGATATCTAGAACATCAAGTAAAAGGTCGGACTTCGGGATCTCAAAAATCCATAGGGGCAACTAGGGAGTAAATCCTAAGAAATCCCTATGGGAAGGTGGCCAACTTCCTCAAACAAGATACTATAATAATAGGCCTACCGGATGGGTGTGTTGGCCACGACATCCACCTTACCGGTTATCGAGAGACCAATATTATAGTTCTTGGGAAATGTTCCAACCATCACATCTGCCTGAGATTCAGATCTGGTTGGTGTCAGGATATTCCAGACTCATCGAGTCTAGGAAGAAAAACGAAAGTTTGCAACACAAATCAA
>NW_025251546.1:0-2099 GCF_018294505.1 Triticum aestivum | reverse complement strand
CGGGCGCGTATTCACCAGATATCTCAGGCTCCCAATAATGCTGCGATACCTGGTTGCATCGACTGCCTCTCCAGGGTTCTTGACAACCTTCAGGCGATGCTCCATGGTTGTCGAGCTCGAGTTGCAGTCACTCATCCCAGCATCTTCCAAGATCTTGGCAGCATATCCGGACTGACATACGGTGATCATGCCGTGCTCTTGCTTCACTTCAATGCCAAGATAGTAACTGAGCAGTCCAAGATCTATCATCTGGAATAGTTCCTGCATCTGGCCTTTAAACCCTTCAATGGCGTCTGCAGAGGTGCCTGTGATGATCAGATCGTCGACATACACCCCCACCAGCAGGAAATCTGAATCATCTCCGCGTCTGTATAGAGCATAATCCAACTGACACCTCGCGAACCCAAGTGACTGCAGTGTGAGGTTCAGCTTGGCGTTCCAAGCCCGTGGCGCCTGCCGGAGCCCGTACAACGCCTTCCGCAGCTTCAGTACCTTGTGAGCATCATCATTGTCGACGAATCCAGCTGGCTGGTGCACATACACCTCCTCCTCCAGCTCACCATTGAGGAAGGCCGAGCGCACATCCATATGGTGCACGCTCTAGCTCCGGTGCGCAGCCACGGCAAGCAGGATGCGCACGGTCTCCAGCCGGGCAACAGGCGCGAAAACCTCATCGAAATCGACCCCTTGCTTCTGTGCATAGCCCTTTGCCACCAGCCGCACTTTGTGCTTGATAACGTTGCCGGCCGGGTCTCGCTTCACCTTGTACACCCACTTCAACCCGATCGCACGGTGGCCTGCCGGGAGCGTGGCCAGCTCCCAAGTGTTGTTGGAGCGGATGGACTCCATCTCTGCCTCCATCGCACTTCGCCATGCTGGCTCCTCTAGAGCATCGTCGACGGACGCGGGCTCCTCTGCAGCAGAGAGACAGAGCCCACTGTACTCCAGCGTGCACTCTGGAGCGTGATCGATCACGTACTCCATCGATTTGAAGTGGACAGGCACCCCCTCGACATCGAACGACTCGCCGGTGGGCGGAGTCACCCACCCGTCCTCAGGGTCGTAGAATTTCGGTGTTGGTGTAGACGGACTAGCACTTGCCGATGCTGCCGCACTCGACGCACTCGACGCGTCCATGCCCGAGTCGCCGGACACGGGCGTCCGAGGGGATTGCGGTGGGACTGGTGTGCTCGGCGTAGTTGGTGTTGCAGGTGTTCGCGGTGACCCCACCACCTCGGGCGACACGGAGTAGGTCGTGGTTACGGGCGCGCCTGCGTCGGAGTAGACGACAGTGAACTCGCGGGCGCGTGCCACATCCCCGCTGTCCTTGCTCCAGTCCCAGCGCCGCTCCTCCTCGAAGCGCACATCGCGTGTGATGTATAGGCGCTTGCCGACCGGGTCGTACACCCGATAGCCCTTCGTCCCCGGCTCGTAACCCAGGAAGATACCAGGGCACGATCTGTCCGCCAGCTTGGTCACCCCTGGTCCGACGAGCTTGACATGCGCGACACAGCCGAAGGTGCGGAAGTAGTCCACCGCCGGCTTCTTCTTGCGCCACGCTTCATAAGGGGTAATGCCCTGCAAGCTTCTGGTCGGCGACCGGTTGAGGATGTGGACGGCGGTGCGCACAGCCTCGCCCCAGAACACGCACGGCACGCCCATGGCCTCCATGAGGCTGCGCGCCATCTCCACGACGGTCTGGTTCCTCCGTTTGACCACTCCGTTCTGCTGAGGAGAGTACGGCGTCGTCGTGTTCCTCTGGATCCCCAGTTCTTCACAGTAGGCGGCGAATTCGTTTGAGGTGAACTCGCCTCCTCTGTCTGTGCGGAACGCCCGGAGCCTGGCATTTCCCTGCATCTCCGCGTGTGCCTTGATCTTCTTGAAGTAGCGGAACGCTTCATCCTTGGTTTTCAGTACCTCAAGCCACATGTATCTGCTGAAATCATCAACTATCAACAGGAAGTACTTGTTACCGCTGGCCGTCGCCGAAGTGATCGGGCCGCACAGGTCACCGTGCACTAGCTCGAGCGCGCTCTCCGCTCGGTACGGCGACGCGCGCGGGAAGGGTGTGCGGTGCATCTTCCCGATAGTGCAGGCCT
>NW_025251545.1:0-2099 GCF_018294505.1 Triticum aestivum | reverse complement strand
CCCTAGAACTAGCCGAGCTTAAGAAACAACTCGATGAGTCCTTGAAAAAGGGTTTCATCCGACCTAGTTCATCTCCGTGGGCTTGCCCCGTCCTATTCGTCAAGAAGAAGGATGGTACGGACCGGATGGTTGTAGATTACCGACCTGTCAATCTGGTCACAATCAAAAACAAATATCCACTTCCCAGGATCAACGATCTGTATGATCAGCTCGCTGGATCCTCAGTCTTCTCCAAGATGGATTTGAGGTTGGGCTACCATCAAATCAAAATCAGAAACGGGGACATTCCTAAAACGGCCTTTGTTACTCGTTATGGCCAATACGAGTACACCGTCATGTCCTTCGGATTAACCAACGCTCCAGCCACCTTTTCTCGGTTAATGAACTCAATCTTCATGGAGTATTTGGATAAATTCGTCGTGGTCTACCTCGATGATATACTCATCTACTCCAAGAACGAGGAAGAACATGCCGGACATCTAAGGCTAGTGTTGAAGAAACTTCGAGAGCATCGCCTTTATGCCAAATTTTCTAAATGTGAATTCTGGTTGTCAGAAGTGACCTATCTAGGTCATGTAATATCTGGTAAAGGTATTGCTGTTAACCCTGAGCGAGTTCAAGCCGTCCTTAATTGGACTCCACCTGAATCGGTCAAGCAAGTTCGGAGTTTTCTGGGCTTAGCGAGCTATTGTCGTCGCTTTGTCGAGAACTTCTCCAAAGTTGCCAAACCTCTAACCGAACTCCTCAAGAAAGATAAGAAGTTCGAGTGGACTCCACAATGTGAGCACAGCTTTCAGGAACTGAAAAGACGCCTGACTTCTGCTCCCGTGCTGGTACCGCCAGACTTCTCCAAGGACTTCGTTATCTACTGCGACACCTCGCGACAAGGACTAGGTTGCATTCTCATGCAAGATCGACACGTAATTGCTTACGCTTCACGGCAATTGCACCCACATGAGGAGAATTATCCTACCCATGATCTAGAGCTTGCAGCCGTGGTCTATGCACTTAAGACCTGGCGACATTACCTCCTCGGTAATCGTTGCGAAATATTCACTGATCACCAAAGTCTGAAGTATATTTTCACCCAACCGGATTTGAATCTCAGGCAGAGACGTTGGGTTGAATTGATCACAGACTTCGACTTAGGAATAACCTACACCCCAGGGAAAGCCAACGTCATGGCTGATGCGCTAAGTCGTAAATCTTATTGTAACAACCTGATGTTACAACAAAGTCAACCGCTTCTCCATGAGGAACTTCGGAAACTTAACCTTCACATTGTACCTCAAGGTTTTCTTTCCACCTTGGTGGCAAAACCTACCCTTACGGATCAAATTATCAAAGCACAGAAGGTAGATCCGGGAATCTCCCGCATCAAGAGGAACATTCAGAAAGGAATTGCGGATTGTTTCTCCATTAATGATCAAGGAGTCGTATACTTCGGGAATCGACTAGTAGTTCCCAAAGTGCGCAACCTAAGGCGGTTAATCCTTAAGGAAGCTCATGAATCTCCTCTCACTATTCATCCCGGTAGTACTAAAATGTATCAGGACCTACGCCAGAGGTTCAGGTGGACTAGGATGAAGAGAGAAATTGCTCAGTATATTGCAAATTGCGACGTCTGTCGTCGTGTAAAAGCAGAGCATCAACGGCCTGCTGGCACCCTTCAACCCTTAGCTATTCCTGAATGGAAATGGGATAATATTGGTATGGATTTCATTACCGGTTTTCCCAGGACCAAGAGAGGGAATAATGCTATTTTCGTCGTGGTCGATCGTCTTTCCAAAGTAGCCCACTTCTTACCTGTTCGTGAGAGTATAACCGCTAGTCAGCTGGCAGATTTGTACATCTCCCGAATAGTGTCTCTCCATGGTGTTCCTTTGGAAATTAACTCGGATCGAGGAAGTCTTTTCACCTCTCGATTTTGGGAAAGTTTCCAAAATGCTATGGGAACCCGTCTCTCCTTTAGCACCGCTTTCCACCCTCAGTCGAGTGGTCAAGTGGAACGCGTCAACCAAATTCTAGAAGACATGCTTCGAGCCTCCGTTATCTCTTTCGGAATGGACTGGGAGAAGTGCCTTCCATTTGCCGAATTC
>NW_025251544.1:0-2100 GCF_018294505.1 Triticum aestivum | reverse complement strand
AAATATAATATTGTCAATTATTCAGAAGGTAGAAAAACATTCACTGATTACAGACACACAATGGAATGACATATGCTCCATTTATTTTATAGATTAGGATGCATATCTAGGAACTCAACCATGTCCTTCACTTGTGCACTGGTCTTCGGGGTAATTAACAAATGTCTGTCTTAGTAGTGGTTGTTCTCCCAGAACTGAGCCTGGAGATAGTCTATTGTGTTCTTTTCCACCTGAAATGCCTTGGCAAGAACATCATCTGATATTGGTGGGTCTGACCCAAACACTGCATTGGCAATTGTGATAGCCCCTGGGTTCTGGCTGCTTAGCGCGGCAATTGCAACAGCAGGCAGGTGGGGGTTGGGGTTGAATTGGAAGTGGATGAGCCCCACGGGGAAGACAAACACATCACCTTTGTTGAGCACCTTGGAGAAGAACTTGTTTTTGTTGGGGGCGGGCTGGTTGGATGTCACAAAGCCAACGTACAGTGTTCCCTCGAGCACCGTGAGGATCTCAGTGGCGCGAGGGTGCGTATGTGGTGGGTTTTGGCCCAAGGGAGCATAGTCGATGCGCGCAATTGATATGCCGAGGGTGTTCAGTCCAGCAATCTGCATGACGTTGATCAAAGTGACGTTGGATCCAACCTTGTTGGGCACCCTAGGCTTGTCGAGGTTGGCCGCCTTGAAGAAGTCATCTGCATTGACCTCCATCGGGTTCTTGCAAACAAACCCATTGACACGGACTGGGGGCAAAAGAGATGTACATGTAATCTCAGATTTTACATTGTTTCGACTCGCATATAATTACCAGAAATAGATTTCAACATATGTATTTGGTGAAAACATGATGACAAAACGGATAGTACCTGGTGAATTCATGTCGGCGACACAAAAGTCCTGGAGTGGGCTAGGATCAGAAGCAGTGGCCTGCCATGAGACTAACGCAAGAAGTGCAGCAAGGAGGAGAAAGGAAGAGGAGGATGCCATTTCGTTTTAGTGTCTTTGGCTCTTCTGTTCTCTCGTCTTCCTATTTCTGTTTGTGGCGTGAGTGACGATGGTTTGAACATGCAGGGGATGCATGTGTTTATATAGGCGCAGAACTCGTGAGTAATAGACAAAGTCAAGTGCAACCGATCAACAGATTGAAATGGTCTCCGGCTGCTGATTAAACTATTTTGCATAACTTTACAGGCTTCCTTTAAGACACGTTTTCCCTTCAAAGAAGCAATGTGAAACTCTCTCCTGAGTCGCCACAATGCATGCAGGGCTGGTTCCAGGAAAAGTCACCACCCGTCGCCATTTAGGAAATTATTTTGAAGATAAGAAACAGCGACAAGATAAACAAATGAAATTCCACTACTTTAATTAGATACAGTATCACATACTTGGTCAGAATCTGTACTGGTGGTCTGGTGTGTATGCACAAAAGTTAGTTAAAGAGCAGTTGAGAAAAGCCAAGTCATGTAAGGCCATCAAATATTGTCACGTACTCATGCGTGGGCTTGATTCATGGGTGCCTGCATGACTTCTTAAGAGATATAAACTGACTACTACTCCTGTTCTTTCCAGAAGTTGATATAGAATAATGTGTGCAATCGAGGTTTTCAAACTATAAAATTATATATTTGCCTGTAGATTTGTCATGAAACCCAGCAACATAAGACGACACGGCATATTGTGTGTGAAGAAGGAAGAAAGCGAGGCGCCTCGATCCACACATGAATCCACCTAATACATCTGCTATATGTAGCAGCCCCTGTACGTTATCATCACGTCAAATCTGGTATTTACTTGGTTAGATGTCTCTCGAAGTGGTTGAGTATTTTCAGGAGGAAGCAGCGGCATTAGTGGAGGAAGTGCCCAACCAAAAGGAGAGCTGCCACAGAGGCCATGATGATGGAGAGCAGGAAATTTTCATATGATCTTAGCAAGACTAGTTAACATCTTGCAAGGACTTTTATCAACCTGTTCTATCCAGAAGTTATTATAAAATATATGCAATCTATCTTTTCAAACTATGACCACTAATATAAACAAAATATATATTTTCCAACAGATTTGTCATGAAATCCAGCAACATAAGACAACACGGTAGCTAGCGGAT
>NW_025251543.1:0-2100 GCF_018294505.1 Triticum aestivum | reverse complement strand
ACTAGTGCCCACGTCAAGAGGTATGAGACCTCTGACAAGTTTCTTAAGCCTGCAAACTAAGGGAGAAAAGCTCAATCGTTGAGCGTGTGCTCAGATTGTCTGAGTGCCACAATCGCTTGAATCGAGTGGGAGTTAATCTCCCAGATGAGATAGTGATAGTTCTCCATAGTCACTGCGACCAAGCTAGTAGAGCTTCGTGATGAACTATAACATATCAAGGATAGTTATGATGATCCTTGAGCTATTCGCGATGTTTGACACCGCGAGAGTAGAAATCAAGAAGGAGCATCAATTGTTGATGGTTAGTAAAACCACTAGTTTAAGAAGGGCAAGGGCAAAAGGGATACTTCGTGAAACAGCAAGTCGTTTGCTGCTCTAGTGAAGAATCCCAAGGTTGAACCCAAACCCGAGACTAAGTGCTTCTGTAATGAGAGGAACGGTCACTGAAGCAGTACTACCCTAGATACTTGGTAGATGAGAAGGCAGGCAAGGTCGACAAAGTATATTGGATATACGTTATATGAATGTGTACTTTACTAGTACTCCTAGCAGCACCAGGGTATTAGATACTGGTTCGGTTGCTAAGTGTTAGTAACTCGAAATAAAAGCTGCGGAATAAATGGAGACTAGCTAAAGGTGAGATGACGATATGTGTTGGAAGTGTTTCCAAGGTTGATGTGATCAAGCATTGCATGCTCCCTCTACCATCGAGATTTGGTGGTTGCGCTGAACATGATTGGATTATGTTTACCACAAAACGGTTATTCATTTAAGGAGAATAATGGTTACTCTGTTTATTTGAATAATACCTTCAATGGTCTTGCACCTAAAATGAATCTCGATCGTAGTGATACACATGTTCATGCCAAAAGATATAAGATAGTAATGATAGTACCACATACTTGTGGCACTGCCACTTGAGTCATATTGGTGTAGAACGCATGAAGAAGCTCCATGTAGGTGGATCTTTGGACTCACTCATTTTTGAAAAGATTGAGACATGCGAACCATGTCTATTGGTATATATGCATGAAGAAACTCCATACAGATGGATCGTTTGGACTCACTTGATTATGAATCACTTGAGACATGCAAATCATACCACATGGGCAAGATGACAGAAAGGCCTCGTTTTCAGTGAGATGGAACAAGAGAGCAATTTATTGGAAGTAATACATTTTGATGTATGCAGTCCAATGAATGTTGAGGCATGAAGTGGATATCGTTATGTTCTTACTTCACAGATGATTTGAGTAGATGCTGAGTGTATTTACTTGATGAAACACTAGTCTGAATTATTGAAAGGTTCAAGCAATTTCAGAGTGAAGTTGAAGATCGTCGTGACAAGAGGATAAAATGTCTGTGATATGATCATAGAGATGAGTATCTGAGATACGAGGTTGGCACACAATTGAGACATTGTGGAAAGTGTTTCACAATTAATACCGCCTGGAACACCATAGTGTGATGGTGTGTCCGAACATCATAACTGCACCCTATTGGATATGGTGCATACCATGATGTTTCTTATCAAATTACCACTATCATTTATGGGTTAGGCATTAGAGACAACCGCATTCACTTTAAAAGGGGCACCACGCAATTCCGTTGAGACGACACCGTTTATAGAAACCTAAGTTGTCGTTTCTTAAAAGTTTGGGGCTGCGATGAAAAAGTTTCAGGCTGATAAGCTCGAACCCAAAGCGGATAAATGCATCTTCATAGAATACCCAAAAACAGTTGGGTATACCTCCTATCTGGAAGCAAAAGTAATTGCTTCTAGAAACGAGTCCTTTCTCGAGGAAAAGTTTCTCTCGAAAGAATTGAGTGGGAGGATGGTGGAGACTTGATAAGGTTATTGAACCGTCGCTTCAACTAGTGTGTAGCAGGGCACAGGAAGTTGTTCCTGTGGCACCTACACCAATTGAAGTGGAAGCTTATGATAGTGATCATGAAACTTCGGATCAAGTCACTACCAAACCTCGTAGGATGACGAGGATGCGCACTACTTCAGAGTAATGCGTGATCCTGTCTTGGAAGTCATGTTGCTAGACAACAATGAACCTACGAGCTATGGAGAAGCGATGGTAGACCCATATT
>NW_025251542.1:0-2100 GCF_018294505.1 Triticum aestivum | reverse complement strand
GAATGACGCTGAGGGACACGCACCCATGTGGAAGAAGAAATCTATATTTTGGAACCTACCCTACTGGAAAGACCTAGAGGTCCGCTCCTCAATCGACGTGATGCACGTGACGAAGAACCTTTGCGTGAACCTGCTAGGCTTCTAGGGCGTGTATGGGAAGACAAAAGATACACCTGAGGCACGGGAGGACCTGCTACGTTTGCACGAAAAAGACAGCATGCCTTCGAAGCAGTATAAAGGTCCTGCAGGCTACGCTCCAAACACCCGGAGCAGTGCGACGACTGGATTACATGTGAACACATCAGGACTTTCAGCAGTTGGTTGGAAACACGTCTCAGAGGTGACAACACTGTTTGTGATGACTTGTACTTGTTGTCCAGGGGACCATCTTTGACTGTATTGACTTACAAAGGATACGAGATAAATGGGAATACATTTTACACGATCGCCCAAGATCAAAAGAGTACCAACCAAAACAGCGGTGTCCGCTTTGATGCAGCAACCAAGAGCGGAAAGGACACATATTATGGTTACATAGTGGACATATGGGAACTTGACTACGGACCTGATTTTAAGGTCCCTTTGTTTAAGTGCAAATGGGTCAATCTGTTAGGCGGCGGGGTACAGGTAGACCCACAGTACGGAATGACAACAGTGGATCTGAAAAATCTTGGGTACACTGATGAACCGTTCGTCCTAGCCAATGATGTGGCACGGGTTATCTATGTGAAGGACATGTCTACCAAACCGAGAAAAAGAAAAGATAAGGAAGCGAATACATCATACGATGAGCCAAAGCGCCACATAGTTCTTTCAAGAAAAAGGGACATCCTGGGAGTGGACGGCAAGACAGACATGTCTGAAGATTATGAAAAGTTTCATGAAATTCCTCCCTTCAATGTCAAGGCTGACCCAAGCATCCTGATAAACAATGAAGATTATCCATGGTTACGGCGCAATAAGCAAATGACACAAGCGAAGAAAAAGTGAAGACTTTCTCCCGCAACTATTATGATGATACCATGCCAACTTTGTAACACACGAACATGCTACCATTGTCCGTTTTGTACATGCACATGCTATGTGGGTGAAATTATGATACCAAGCCAACTTTCAACTTTTTCAGAGTTCATTTGAAACGCTTTCATGTCTTATGGTTCGGCCCTCGTAATACCATGACCATTAGTCCCTGGCACATGCCAACTTTCAACTTTCAACTTTCTAAAACTAATGGCACTAACAGAAAGTTTATAATTTTGCTCCTCGCCCCTGGCCCATGACCATTAGTCCCGGTTTGTGCCACAAACCGGGACTAAAGGGTTGGTCCTCGTTGCGGGCAGAGTTTAGTCCCACCTCGCCAACCGAAGGGGGCTCACACCGGTTTGTAAGCCCTTCCCTCTCTGCCTTGTTGAGCTCCTCTCAAAGTGAAAATAGATGCCCTAATAGAGAAAAGTTTAACCTAAATTCATAGTGAATTTCTCTGAAATTCATAGAAATTTACTAGGAATTTAGGTTGAATTTTCTCTATAAGTGCATCTATTCTCATTTTTTAGTAAGTTAATCACAAACTTGTGATTCAAACAATTTTCAAAGAATTCAAATTAAAAGCAAAAAGTTTATAATGGCACTAACAGAAAGTTTATAATTTTTCTAAAACTAAAAGCAAAAAGAATAAAAAATAAAGGAAAAAACAAAAGAAAATAAATAATGCAGAAAACCAAACAAAAAAACTGGAAAAAAATAGCAACAATAAGTATTTTGTTGTAAGTAGAAACAAAATAAAATAAATAAAGCAACAGAAAGTTTATAATTTTGCTGACCTAAATGAAAAAAGAATTAAAAAATAAAGCAAAAAACAAAAGAAAATAAATAATACAGAAAACAACAACAAAACAACAACAAAGCCTTTAGTCCCAAACAAGTTGGGGTAGGCTAGAGGTGAAACCCATAAGATCTCGCAACCAACTCATGGCTCTGGCACATGGATAGCAAGCTTCCACGCACCCCTGTCCATAGCTAGCTCTTTGTCGATACTCCAATCCTTCAGGTCTCTCTTAACGGACTCCTCCCATGTCAAAATCGGTCGACCCCGCCCTCTCT
>NW_025251541.1:0-2100 GCF_018294505.1 Triticum aestivum | reverse complement strand
GGGTGCCGGAACGGGCTCCTGAGAGGTTTTTGGTGGCTACAGAGGCTTGCGGCGGCGGAACTCCAGATCTGTTGTTCGTCTTCGAAGGTTTTAGAGTATATGGACTTATATAGGCGAAAGAAGTCGGTCAGGGGACGCTCGAGGGGCCCACGAGACAGGGGGCGCGCCCAGTAGGGGGGGGGGGCGCCCCCACCCTCGTGGCCACCTCGAAGCTTCCTTGACTTCAACTCCAAGTCTCCTGGATAACATCCGTTCCAAAAATAACGCTCCCGAAGGTTTCATTTTGTTTGGAGTCCGTTTGATATTTCTTTTCTTCGAAACACTGAAATAGGCAAGAAAACAGCAATATGGGCTGGGCCTCCGGTTAATAGGCTAGTCCCAAAAATAATATAAAAGTTTATAATAAAGCCCTTAAACATCCAAAACAGATAATATAATAGAATGAATGCTTCATAAATTATAGATACGTTGGAGACGTATCAGCATCCCCAAGCTCAATTCCTGCTCTTCCTCGAGTAGGTAAATGATAAAAGAAAGAATTTATGAAGTGTGAATGCTAGCAGGTGCACAAGTTTGATCAACGATAATTTCAATCACCTTTTCTAGCATGACTATATGTCAAGCAGTAGTTCATCTCATAAAAGTTCTCACGATCAAGTAACAAGCTACTCACATGTTAAAGCATAGACCATAAACTTTCTTGAAAACTAGCAAACTTCGTTCTCAGTCATCAAACAATTACAATTCATCTTATTTTCAGGAAGGGTCTATGTCAGAGCTTTGATTAGCAAACTTCACATACTCAACTATCATATAGTCTTCTACAATTGCTAACACTCACGCAATACTTATGGTTATGGAGTTTTAATCGGACACTGAGAAAGATAGGAGCTTATAGTGTTGCCTCCCAGCGTATTCACCTTTAGGTGATGTCAACAATAATAGTTCATGCTAACTTACATCCAATTGGATATATATATCAGGATCTTTCCAACACGAGGTGCTTGCCAAAGGATAAAATGAAAAAGGGAAAGGTGAAGATCACCTTGACTCTTGCATAAAGTAAAAGACATAAAGTAAAAGATAGGCCCTTCGCAGAGGGGAGCAGAGGTTGTCATGCGCTTTTATGGTTGGATGCACAAAATCTTAATGCAAAAGAACGTCACTTTATATTGCCACTTGTATATGAAGCTTTATTATGCAGTCCGTCTCTTTTATTACTTCCATATCACACGATCGTATAAAGCTTATTTTTCTCCGCACTAATAAGTCATACATATTTAGAGAGCAATTTTTATTGCTTGCAACATGACAACTTACTTGAAGGATCTTACTCAATCCATAGGTAGGTATGATGGACTCTCATGGCAAAAACCGGGTTTAAGGATATTTGGAAGCACAAATACTATCTCTACTTGGTGCAAGAAATTTTGGCTAGCGTGAGGGGGAAAGGCAAGCTCAACATGTTTGAATAATCCATGACAATATACTTTAACTGAGATGTGAGAAAACATAACCCATTACATTGTCTTCCTTGTTCAACATCAACTCTTTAGCATGTCATACTTAATGAGTGCTCACAATTATAAAAGATGTCCAGGATAGTATATTTATATGTGAAATCTATCTTCCTTCAATATTCTTTCAACAATTGTTCAAATGACCAATACAATGCTTGCTAACCTTCAATAAATTTACAACCTCTACTTCTTAGATGTGAAGTCATTACTCCCCATGGGATAAGCAAATGAGAGATATATAATTTCAGATTTATGACATTCAACTCATTCAACCATTTACTCACAGGATATAAGTGAAGCACACGAGTAAATGACAAACTACTCCAACAAGATATAAGTGAAGATCAATGAGTAGTTAAATAATTATGTGGCTATGTGAAGACTCTCTAACATTTAAGAATTTCAAATCTTGGTATTTTATTCAAACATCAGGCAAAACAAAACAAAATGGCATTGCAAGGATAGCACAACTCATGTGAAGAAGCAAAAACTTAGGTTCAACCGATACTAACCGATAAGTGTTGAAGAAGAAAGGTGGGATGCCTACCGGGGCATCCCCAAGCTTGGATGCTTGAGGCTT
>NW_025251540.1:0-2100 GCF_018294505.1 Triticum aestivum | reverse complement strand
ACCTAAGTCTCTAGTCCAGGTTTATCGCCTATTCGGGTTCCATCCATGAGGAGATCCGGCCGGAGTTTCGCTCACAGCCCCAAACGATGTGAACAGGGTTCCCGAGACACCAAACGGGCGCCCGGTACACCGTGCCACGTGCCTACCGCATCACAGCCCACCCCTACGGTCAGCGCTGCCCACGGCCTCCAGCATACTACAAACACCAGAAACTACTTGCAACTCCTGGACAGAGGACAAGGGTGATCAAGAAGCCGAGAGGGTCCATTGGTTTCGGGCCCAATGCGTGGTAGTAGCTGAATCATGGATCACAAACACAGAACTCAGTTCCTGAGGACGGCTGCAATGAGACAACCCACCATGTACTCCTACATGGCCTCTCACTGCTACCTTTACCAAATCGTGTTCACACACTTAGCTCACACACAGTAGGACAGGTTCACACGCCTCTGATTCATCCCCGATGAATCAGACCTAACTCAACTCTAAGCAATAGCAGGCATGACAAACAAACATGAATGAGTAGGCACATCAGGTCTCAAACAACTCCTACTCATGCTAGTGGGTTTCATCTATTTACTGTGGCAATGACAGGTCATGCAAAGGACAAAGGGGTTCAGCTACCGCAGCAAGTAACAGATGAATCGGTGTTGTCCTAATGCAGTAAAAGAGAGCAGGAGCGAGAGAGTAGGATTGTATCGGAATGAACAAGGGGGTTTTGCTTGCCTGGCACTTTTGAAGATAACATTGAGTCTTCATCAGTGTCAACGATCACATCATCGGTATCACGTCTATCGAGAGGGGACAAATACCAGCAACACAGAAGGGAACACAATCAATGCAATGCACAATATGATGCATGATCATGACATGGCAAAATGAATGTGTTTTGAGCCAATGCAACTAGCAACAGATTAAATGAAGTTGGTTTGAATACAAGATTCAAATTCAAACTCCATATGTGATTATTTAAATACCCTTTATTTGATTTGTGCTAAACAGCAGCTATAAGTTGTTCTAACATGCATGAAAATGGTACAGATGGATTCCTTGAATTTTTCTGATAATTTTTCATATATAAATTATTTAATTTGGAGTTACGGTTAATTTTCTATGAATTTTAGAAGTTTATATTCATTTTCTGGAATTTCAGAATTAAATTAAATCCAGAAAACATTACTGCGTCAGCATGACGTTGGCATGACGTCAGCAAGTCAACAGGGGCCGGCTCGGGTCAAACCTGACGTGTGGGGTCCACACGTCAGTGACACAGGGGCTAATCCCGCGTTGACTCGGGCTTTGACCCGCTACGGGGCCCGCTGTCAGTGTCACAGGGTTAGTTAGCAGGGTCATTAGCCCCTAACGACGACGCCACGTCAGCACGCCGGAGACCAGCCGACGGCGACCACAGAACACGGCGGGGCACGCCGGACTTGCGCTAGAGGCGTCAGTTTGGCGCGCTGAGGGCACCAGGGGATGGCCCTTGCTCCCGCGCATCCAGAGGACCGAGTGGGAGGTCGTGGGGTCGCCGGAACTCATGCCGGCGACGAGCTTTGGCGGCGATGGTGTTCGGTGTTGCTCGGGCGCGTCGCTACGGTGCATCAGTGAGCAAATGGAGAGGCTGGGCAACACCTGCTAGACATGGGGAGCACTAAGAGCAGCTCAGTGAGGCCAGGGGAGCACGGAGGCTATGCGTGCAGCAGCAATGGCGGACGGTGGCTTCGGTGCTCGTGGGGAACGGCGCTACGGCAAGGAGGGGAGCATGCTGAGTTAGGGGAGAGGGTCAGTGACTCACGACGATGACGAGGGGACGCTCGGCGAGGTCGGGGACGGTCCGGAGCCGGCGAATTTGACGAAGATGGCCGGCGGTCCCGAGGTTGAAGAAGGCATCGAGGGCGGTGTTGTGGCACGTCCGGGGCCTCGTGGCTCGTTGAGGAGGTAGAGGGAGGACCGGCGGAGCTTCCTGGGGCGTCGGTGAGCCGTGGGGTGGCCGGTAGCCACGGTGGCTCTCGTCGGTGGCGGCGGCTCCGTTCGGTCGCGGGAGGGGAAACAGAGGAGCGAGGGGGAGGGAGGTCCAGAGAGCGAGGGAGAAGTGAGAGG
>NW_025251539.1:0-2100 GCF_018294505.1 Triticum aestivum | reverse complement strand
ACACCCGTTGTATGTGAACGTAAGAATCCATCACACCCGATCATCACGTGGTGCTTAGAAGCGACGAACTGTAGCAACGGTGCACAGTTAGGGGAGAACACTTCTTGAAATTTTGTAAGGGATCATCTTATTTACTACCGTCGTCCTAAGTAAACAAGATGCATAAACATGATAAACATCACATGCAATCAAATAGTGACATGATATGGCCAATATCATTTTGCTCCTTTTGATCTTCATCTTCGGGGCTCCATGATCATCATCGTCACCGGCATGACACCATGATCTCCATCATCATGATCTCCATCATCGTGTCTTCATGAAGTTGTCACGCCAACGACTACTTCTACTTCTATGGCTAACGCGTTTAGCAATAAAGTAAAGTAAGTTACATGGCGTTGTTCAATGACACGCAGGTCATACAATAAATAAAGACAACTCCTATGGCTCCTGCCGATTGTCATACTCATCGACATGCAAGTCGTGATTCCTATTACAAGAACATGATCAATCTCATACATCACATATATATCATTCATCACATCCTTTTGGCCATATCACATCACATGACATACCCTGCAAAAACAAGTTAGACGTCCTCTAATTGTTGTTGCATGTTTTACGTGGCTGCTATGGGTTTCTAGCAAGAACGTTTCTTACCTACGCAAAACCACAACGTGATATGCCAATTGCTATTTACCCTTCATAAGGACCCTTTTCATCGAATCCGTTCCGACTAAAGTGGGAGAGACTGGCACCCGCTAGCCACCTTATGCACCAATTGCATGTCAATCGGTGGAACCTGTCTCACATAAGAGTACGTGTATGGTCGGTCCGGGCCGCTTCATCCCACAATACCGTCGAAACAAGATTGGACTAGTAACGGTAAGCATATTGAACAACATCAACGCCCACAACTACTTTGTGTTCTACTCGTGCAAAGAATCTACGCAATAGACCTAGCTCATGATGCCACTGTTGGGGAACGTAGCAGAAATTCAAAATTTTCCTACGTGTCACCAAGATCTATCTATGGAGAGACCAGCAACGAGTAGAAAGAGAGTGCATCTACATACCCTTGTAGATTGCTAAGCGGAAGCGTTCAAGTGAACGGGGTTGATGGAGTCGTACTCGTCGTGATTCAAATCACCGATGATCAAGTGCCGAACGCACGGCACCTCCGCGTTCAACACACGTACAGCCCGGTGACATCTCCCACGCCTTGATCCAGCAAGGAGAGAGGGAGAGGTTGAGGAAGACTCCATCCAGCAGCAGCACGACGGCGTGGTGGTGGTGGAGGAGCGTGGCAATCCTGCAGGGCTTCGCCAAGCACCGCGGGAGAGGAGGAGGACTTGGGAGAGGGGGAGGGCTGCGCCAGAACTTCGTCTATAGCTCCCATGCGCCTTCCCACTATATATAGGGGTGGAGGGGCTGGTTTCTTGCCCTCCAAGTCCATTGGGGCGTTGGCCAAGGTGGAAGGAAAGAAATCTCATTATTTCCTTCCCCACCGATTGTTATCCCCCCTTTTTAGGGATCTTGATCTTATCCCTTCGGGATATGATCTTATTCCTTCTAAGGGGGGATCTTGGTGCGCCTTGACCAGGGGTGTGGGGCCTTGCCCCCACTACCCACGTCCATGTGGGTCCCCCCATGCAGGTGGGCCCCTCTCCGGAACCTTCTAGAACCTTCCCGGTACAATACCGAAAAATCCCGAACATTTTCCGGTGGCCAAAATAGGACTTCCCATATATAAATCTTTACCTCCGGACCATTCCGGAACTCCTCGTGACGTCCGGGATCTCATCCGGGACTCCGAACAACATTTGGTAACCACATACAAACTTCCTTTATAACCCTAGCGTCATCGAACCTTAAGTGTGTAGACCCTACGGGTTCGGGAGACATGTAGACATGACCGAGACGTTCTCCGGTCAATAACCAACAGCGGGATCTGGATACCCATGATGGCTCCCACATGTTCCACGATGATCTCATCGGATGAACCACGATGTCAAGGACTTAATCAATCCCGTATTCAATTCCCTTTGTCTATCGGTATGTTACTTGCCCGAGATTCGATCGTCGGTATCCAATACCTTG
>NW_025251538.1:0-2100 GCF_018294505.1 Triticum aestivum | reverse complement strand
CCTCTTCAGCCAGCAGTAGCTCCTCGGCCAACTGCATCGGCTCGTTCGCCCTGTGAAGAACGTCCGCCACGCCGCGAAACCGGTGCCCGGCAGCAGGATCGGCGGCGGCGTCGAAGAGCTCTGGCTGCATCGTCGGCGGCGTGACAAAGCCCACTCCCTCCGGAGTGTCTATGGGAGGCACGCTGCCGCCAGACGAGTCCGGCGTGACTGCGCCCGCAGCAGTCGGCGGTTCTGCTGGTGTCCCTGGCGTTCTGGCAGCGGTCTTGGGCGCGGCCGGCGTTGCTCCCGTGTCGCCAGTGTCTTCTTCGCTAGGATTGCCTGCGGAGCTGTGCACACTGCATTTTCTGACAACGACAGGGAGCTCGTGGTGGACGACGAGCGGCTCGACGACGGGCTCTCCTTCAGTGCCCCAGTTCCAGCTTGCTGCCTCGTCGAACACCACGTCGAGTGATGCGTACACGCGCTTGGTCAAGGGGTCGTAGACGCGGTATGCCTTTGAGCCCTCCTCGTAGCCAATGAAGATCATCTTCGTGCTACGGTCGTCGAGCTTCTTCAGCCCGGGCCGTGTGTTTTTGACGTAGGCGATGCAGCCGAAGACGCGCAGATAGTTCACGGCAGGCTTCTTGCCATGCCATGCCTCGTACGGGGTCTTGCCGTCGACGCTGCGGGTGTATGATCTGTTGAGGATGAACACCGCAGTCGCCACGGCCTCCCCCCAAAACCAGCTCGACATGTTCTTGGCCTTGAGCATGCTCCTGGCCATGCCGACGACAGTCTGGTTGCGCCGTTCCACGATGCCGTTCTGCTGCGGCGAGTAGGGCGCCGTCAGATGCCGCTGCACACCACGATCCATGAAGTATTCGTCGAGCGCTGTCGAGGTGAACTCGCCGCCCCGGTCCGTCCGGAACATGCGCAGCCTCACGCCTCGCTCTGCCTCTGCCGCGGTGACAAAGTGTCTGATACTGGCCGCGACGGCGTCCTTTGCAGGCAGCATCCTGGCCCACATGTAGCGGCTGTGGTCGTCGACGATGAGGATGAAGTAGCGCTTGCCTCCCAGCGTGCTCGGGGTGATCGGCCCACACAGATCGGCGTGCACCAGCTCGAGCGGGTCCTTCGCTCGATAGCGCGCCTGCGAGGGGAACGGCGCACGCCGTTGCTTCCCCACCAAGCACGCGTCGCACAGCTCCTCTGTGTGCTTCACGGACGGCATCCCGCGCACCATGTCAGCTCGCCCCATGCGCCGGAGGGCATCGAAGTGTTGGTGGCCGAACCTCACGTGCCACCTCCATGCCTCGTCGCCGGCACGTGCCGCCAGGCAGACAGGGGTTGAGATGTCCAGACGAACCACATAAAGACGTTTGCCGTTCCGGCGTACCTGGGCCAGCTCGTGTCGATGCCGATCATACAGGGTCAGGAGGCCACCTTGGATCTTGACGGTGCAGCCGTGCTCGTCCAGTTGCCCGAGGCTGATGATGCTGGACTTCAGACGCGGGATGAAGTAGACGTCCGTCAGGGCGCGGTGGTCGTCGCTGCGCACGGTGAACGTGATCGTGCCACGACCGTGGATGGCCACGCTGGAGCCGTCTCCAAACCTGACGCTGCCGGTGACGCCCTCGTCCAGCTCCGCGAACGCCGTGCGATCGCCAGTCATGTGGTTGGACGCGCTGGTGTCCAGGAACCACGGGCCGTCGCACGGTTCATTATCCGCGCCCAGATTTACCTCTGCATGCTCCTCATTGAGCATGATGTGCTCCCCCTTGGTCTGCGGCGGGTCCGTGGCGATCAACGCCATCAGAAGCGTCGAATCATCGTCGTGCCCGTCCGCGGTGTGCCCGCCATGCTCGGCGAGATTCGCCTCCTCGCAAATGCGCGTTCGGCACTCGCGCGCCCAGTGCCCATAATTTTTGCAGTGGCGGCACTGATCAAGGTCGAGGCGAACCTCGACGCGGCTAGGCTGTGGGAGGCGGTGGTCGTGCCGGAGGACGAGGCGGCGGCCGTGATCACTAAGAAGGACAAGCCGGCGAGGGCATACCTGCTCGGCGCGCTTCCGGAAGACCTGCTCCTGCAGGTGGCGTCGAAGAAGACGGCGGCGGAGGTCTG
>NW_025251537.1:0-2100 GCF_018294505.1 Triticum aestivum | reverse complement strand
TCCTTATTTCATGATAAATGTTTATTATTCATGCTAGAATTGTATTATCCGGAAACTTAGTATATGTGTGAATACATAGACAAACAGAGTATCCCTAGTATGCCTCTACTTGACTAGCTCGTTAATCAAAGATGGTTAAGTTTCCTAGCCATAGACATGTGTTGTCATTTGATGAACGGGATCACATCGTTAGAGAATGATGTGATGGACAAGACCCATAGGTTAGCATAGCAATATGATCGTTTAGTTTATTGCTATTGCTTTCTTCATGACTTATACATGTTCCTATGACTATGAGATTATGCAACTCCTGAATACCAGAGGAACACTTAGTGTGCTATCAAACATCACAACGTAACTGGATGATTATAAAGATGCTCTATAGGTGTCTCCGATGGTGTTTGTTGAGTTGGCATAGATCAAGATTAGGATTTATCACTCCGATTGTCAGAGAGGTATCTGGGCCCTCTCGGTAATGCACACCACTATAAGCCTTGCAAACAATGTGACTAATGGGTTAGTTACGGGATGATGCATTACGGAACGGGTAAAGAGACTTGCCGGTAACGAGATTGAACTAGGTATTGAGATACCGATGATCGAATCTCAGGCAAGTAACATACAGATGACAAAGGGAACAAAGTATGTTGTTATGCGGTTTGACCGATAAAGATCTTCGTAGAATATTTAGGAACCAATATGAGCATCTAGGTTCTGCTATTGGTTATTGACCGGAGATGAGTCTCGGTCATGTCTACATAGTTCTCGAACCCGTAGGATCTGCACGCTTAACGTTTGGTGACAATCAGTATTATGAGTTTATGTGATTTGATGTACCGAAGTTTGTTCGGAGTCCCGGATGAGATCACGGACATGACGAGGAGTATTGAAATGGTCGAGACGTAAAGATTGATATATTGGAAGGATATATTCGGACATCGGAAAGGTTCCGAGTGATTTGGGTTTTTTTCGGAGTACCGGAGAGTTACAGGAATTCACCGGGGGGGGGGGTCGATGGGCCTTCATGGGTCTTAATGGAAATAGAGGGCAATAAGTAAGTGTGGGGTGCGCCCCCCTAGGTCCAAACCGAATTGGTTTAGGGCTTTGGGGGCCGACCTCCTCTTTCCTTCTCCCCTCCTCCTCTTTCCTTCCCCTCCTAGTTGGACTAGGAAATTGGGAACCTACTCCTAGTAGGAGTAGGATTCCCCCCTTGGGGCGCACCCTATGAGGCCGCCAGCCCCCTCCCCTTGCTCCTTCATATACGTGGCCAGCGGGCACCCCAGAGACACAACAACAGATATTGTCTTAACCATGTGCGGTGCCCCCATCCACCATAATCCACCTCGGTCATATCGTTGCAGTGCTTAGGTGAAGCCCTGCACCGATAGCTTCATTATCACCGTCACACCGTTGAGCTCACGAAGTTCTCCCTCGACACTTAGCTGGATTGAGAGTTCGTGGGACGTCACCGAGCTGAACGTGTGCAGATCGCGGAGGTGCCGTACTTTCGGTACTAGGATCGGTCGGATCGTAAAGACGTACGACTACATGAACCGCGCTATCATTACGCTTCCTCTTACGGTCTACGAGGGTACGTAGACAACACTCTTCGGAGAGGGGAGAGTGTGTCCACGTACCCTCGTAGACCGAAAGCGGAAGCGTTAGCACAACGCGGTTGATGTAGTCGTACGTCTTCACAATCCAACCGATCCAAGTACCGAACGTACGACACCTCCGAGTTCAGCACACGTTCATCTTGATGACGTCCCGCGAACTCCGATCCAGCAGAGCTTCACGGGAGAGTTCCGTCAACACGACAGTGTGATGACGGTGATGATGTTGCTACCGACGCAGGGCTTCGCCTAAGCACCGCTACGATATGATCGAGGTGGAATATGGTGGAGGTGGGCACCACACACGGCTAAGAGATCAAGAGATCAATTGTTGTGTCTATGGGGTGCCCTCCTCCTCCGCATATAAAGGGGGGAAGGAGAGGGCCGACCAAGGGGAGGAGGCGTGGCCAAGGGGGGATTCTTCCTTTTCCTATTTGGAGAGGGAGAGGGAAGGAAGAGGAAGGAGGGAGGAAGGAAAGGGGGGGCG
>NW_025251536.1:0-2100 GCF_018294505.1 Triticum aestivum | reverse complement strand
GATAGGAAGGAAATGAGCCACTTTAGAGAGCTTGTCGATGACAACGAAGATAGCATCATTTCCGCGCTTGGACTTGGGAAAACCAGTCACGAAGTCCATTTCGATGTGATCAAACTTCCATTCTGGGATAGCAAGAGGTTGGAGGAGACCAGCTGGTCGTTGGTGTTCTGCTTTCACTCTTTGGCAGACATCACATTCATTCACGAATTGAGCAATCTCTCGCTTCATTCGAGTCCACCAATACGACTGCTAGAGGTCATGATACATCTTCGTACTTCCAGGATGAATGGAAAGGAGAGAATTGTGCGCATCATTCATTATGACTTTCCTTAGATCACCTTTCGGAACCACAATCCGGTCCTCGAAGAACAAAGTGTCTCTGTCATCAATGCGATAGCACTTGTATTTGTAAAGACCCTTGTCGATACCACGTTTCACCTTCTTCACCATGGCATCAAGGAGTTGTGCCTCACGAATTTGATCTTCCAAAGTAGGAGAGACTATGAGGTTGGAACGAAAGCCTTGAGGAACAACTTGGAGATTCAGCTTGCGGAAAGCTTCACAAAGATCCGGTTCGAAAGGCTTGAGAATTAAGCTGTTGCAATAAACTTTCCTGCTTAAAGCATCTGCAATGACATTGGCCTTGCCTGGAGTATATTCGATACTCGGATTGTACTCTTGAATCATTTCGACCCATCGAGTCTGCCTGAGGTTGAGGTTGGGCTGAGTGAAGATATACTTGAGGCTCTTGTGATCAGTGAAAATGTCCACTTGTCTTCCCAACAAGAGATGTCTCCACGTAATCAACGCATGGACAACTGCTGCCAACTCAAGATCGTGAGTGGGGTAGTTCTTCTCGTTGGGCTTCAACTGCCGAGAGGTATAGGCCACAACTTTCTTCTCTTGCATTAACACAGCACCGAGACCTTGGAGAGAAGCATCACAGAAAACTTCATACGGCTTGGATTCATCAGGAGGAGTCAAAACAGGAGCTGTGACTAGTTTCTCTTTGAGAGTGTTGAAAGCAACGTCACACTCAGGAGACTAGACATATTTCACATGCTTCTGTAGGAGGTTGGAAAGAGGCTTTGCAATCTTGGAGAAATTCTCAACGAATCTTCGGCAATAGCTTGCAAGACCCAGAAAACTGCGGAGCTGCTTGACATTTTGAGGAGGTTCCCAATCCAGAACTGCGGACACCTTCTCGGGGTTAACAGCGATGCCCTTGGCAGAGATGATGTGACCAAGAAAAAGAACTTCATCGAGCCAAAACTCACATTTGGAGAACTTCGCATAGAATTGATACTCTCTGAGCTTGTCGAGCACCAATCGCAAATGTTTGGCATGATCCTGCTTGTTCTTGGAGAAGACCAAGATATCATCGAGATACACCAGAACGAATTCATTCGTATAGGGGTTGAAGATGAAATTCATCATCCGAGAGAACACTGGAGGAGCATTGACAAGGCCGAAAGACACGACAATATATTCATAAGAACCAAAGCTCGTTCTGAATGCTGTCTTGGGAATATCTTCTTCACGAATGCGAATCTGATGATAACCCATACGAAAATCAAGCTTCGAGAATACTTTAGCGCCTTTGAGTTGCTCAAATAGCTCATTGATGTTGGGAAGTGGATACTGGTTCTTGATTGTCTTCTTGTTCAATGGACGGTAGTCGACACAAAGTCGGTCCGTGCCATCCTTCTTCTTGACAAAAAGAACACCACAGCCCCATGGAGAAGAACTCGGTCTGATCAAACCCAGACGTTCTTGTTCATCGAGCTGTTTCTTCAATTCCTTCAGCTCGTTTGGTCCAAGCTTGTATGGACGCTTGCAAACGGGTTCAGTGCCAGGCTCTAGTTCGATAACGAACTCAACTGGCCGATGAGGAGGCATACCCGGAAGCTCTTCTGGAAAGACATCTTGATACTCGCAAACGACTGGAATTTGAGAGATGGCATTTAGTTCGCCCTTCTCATTGAGAGAGAAAAACCGAATGGTTTCATCACGAGCGGCAAAAATAATCACATCCTCAGACGAGTGTGTCAATTGAATTTCCCTGGCAGCGCAATCAAGTTGAGCCTTGTGCTTAGAAAG
>NW_025251535.1:0-2100 GCF_018294505.1 Triticum aestivum | reverse complement strand
AGGGTGCAGTTGTGATGTTCGGACACACCATCACACTATGGTGTTCCAGGCGGTATTAATTGTGAAACACTTTCCACAATGTCTCAATTGTGTGCCAAACTCGTATCTCAGATACTCATCTCTATGATCACATCACAGACATTTTATCCTCTTGTTACGACGATCTTCAACTTCACTCTGAAATTACTTGAACCTTTCAATAATTCAGACTAGTGTTTCATCAAGTAAATATTCTCAGCATCTACTCAAATCATCTGTGAAGTAAGAACATAACGATATCCACTGCATGCCTCAGCACTCATTGGACTGTATACATCAAAATGTATTACTTCCAATAAGTTGCTCTCTTGTTCCATCTTACTGAAAACGAGGCCTTTCAGTCATCTTGCCCATGTGATATGATTTGCATGTCTCAAGTGATTCAAAATCAAGTGAGTCCAAACGATCCATCTGCATAGAGTTTCTTCATGCATATATACCAATAGACATGGTTCGCATGTCTCATTCATTTCAAAAACGAGTGAGTCCAAAGATCCATCTACATGGAGCTTCTTCATGCGTTCTATACCAATATGACTCAAGTGGCAGTGCCATAAGTATGTGGTACTATCATTACTATCTTATATCTTTTTGGCATGAACATGTGTATCACTACGATCGAGATTCATTTTAGGTGCAAGACCATTGAAGGTATTATTCAAATAAACGGAGTAACCATTATTCTCCTTAAATGAATAACCATTTTGCGATAAACATAATCCAATCATGTTCAACGCAAACACCAAATCTCGATAGTAGAGGGAGCATGCGATGCTTGATCACATCAACCTTGGAAACACTTCCAACGCACATCGTCATCTCACCTTTAGCTAGTCTCCGTTTATTCCGCAGCTTTTATTTCGAGTTACTAACACTTAGCAACCGAACCGGTATCTAATACCCTGGTGCTGCTAGGAGTACTAGTAAAGTACACATTCATATAACGTATATCCAATATACTTCTGTCGACCTTGCCTGCCTTCTCATCTACCAAGTATCTAGGGTAGTACTGCTTCAGTGACCGTTCCCCTCATTACAGAAGCACTGTGTCTCGGGTTTGGGTTCAACCTTGGGATTCTTCACTAGAGCAGCAAACGACTTGCTGTTTCATGAAGTATCCCTTTTGCCCTTGCCCTTCTTAAACTAGTGGTTTTACTAACCATCAACAATTGATGCTCCTTCTTGATTTCTACTCTCGCGGTGTCAAACATCGCGAATAGCTCAAGGATCATCATAACTATCCCTGATATGTTATAGTTCATCACGAAGCTCTACTAGCTTGGTGGTAGTGACTATGGAGAACTATCACTATCTCACATGGGAGATTAACTCCCACTCGATTCAAGCGATTGTGGCACTCAGACAATCTGAGCACATGCTCAACGATTGAGCTTTTCTCCCTTAGTTTGCAGGCTTAAGAAACTTGTCAGAGGTCTCATACCTCTTGACGTGGGCACTAGTCTGAAATCTCAATTTCAGTCTTCGGAACATCTCAGGTGTTCTGCGATGTTTCAAAAACGTCTCTTGTGCCACAATTCTAAACCGTTAGCATTACGCATTGAACTATCACGTAGTCATCAAAAACGTGTATGTCAGATGTTTCGTAACATCTACAGACGACGCTGAGGTTCAGCACACCGAGCGGTGCATTAAGGACATAAGCCTTCTGTGCAGTAATGAGGACAATCCTCAGTTTACGGACCCAGTCCGCATAATTGCTACTACCAACTTTCAACTAAATTTTCTCTAGGAACATATCTTAACCAGTAGAACTAAAGCGCAAGCTATGACATAATTTGCAAATACCTATTTGACTATGTTCATGATAATGAAGTTCATCTGATTATGAACTCCCACTCAGATAGACATCCCTCTAGTCATCTAAGTGAAACATGATCCGAGTTTAACTAGGCCGTGTCCGATCATCACGTGAGACGGACTAGTCAAGATCGGTGAACATCTCCATGTTGATCGTATCTTCTATACGACTCATGCTCGACCTTTCGGTCCTCCGTGTTCCGAGGCCATGTCTGTACATGCTAGGCTCGTCAAGTCAACCTA